>NW_027526225.1:102515048-102551705 GCF_048455015.1 Haemaphysalis longicornis
GTACCCGCAAGGGACTACGGCATTCGCAGCGACGTACTAATTGCGTACTCATTTTTTCTGACTGATTAAGAACCCCGCCAAATATAAAAAAAAATACCACGTGATAGCGTTCGCACCTGCATCCTGGAGCAGTGCCCTAAATCTTCATAAAACCTAAATCTTGATGCATCATAGTTGGGACACGAAACGGCGATAACTGAAAGTTGCGCCATAACAAAAACGGGTTAGTAAAAATGAAAGAACGTAGTCAATGTCGAAGAATTTCGTCAGCTTTTTTTCCCCCTCTATGAGAAAACCGTGGCGTAATCAAAAAAACACAGGTAACATTTTCCTAACGGCTGCACAACGCGATATGCTTTTCTTAACCACTCAAAAATAAGAATTGCAGTGTGCTACGAAAGGCAGTGTGCTACACAATACGAATCTTAAACACGCTAAAAAAGCACAATCGCGACTACGAACAGTAATAGTTGCCGAGCGCAACGACGGCCACATGCTGGGCATCTTACGAACTCACACTTACCCGCACGAAAACACAATTGATACACCCTCACCCACACCTCTTTATTGCTCCTACCTGTCCAGCCTGCGGGGCCCTCGATACTCACGAGTCAGTACTTGTGAGTACCGTCTGCGAATGCCCCGCAGGCCCATACTCCCCCCCACCCCTCTTCCCTCCCCTCACCTCTTGGAGCTGCGAGGGAGAGAACACATTTGTTGAGCGTCTATTCAAATCCTAACCACCTTTCGGGCCCTGGCCTCTGGGCCCCCTCTGCCCCCCCCCCCCCCCCCCCCCCAATACCTGATCCCGAAGGACGAAGTAACGTCTCTCTCTCTCTCTCTCTCTCTCTCTCTCTCTCTCTCTCTCTCTCTCTCTCTCTCTCTCTTAAAACCTTGGTGTTAGCCATGGACCAATCACTCCATGAAGAAAGAGGTCTGCGATCTAAACAGCATCAGGACACTTGTGGTGTGCTGCCGTGAGGCATCGTGGCGGCGACACTATATTGCTTTGTGGTGAGGCACTTCGGGTTGTTGTTTCGAGAGCGCGATAAATGTAAGCTTTTCGTTTAGGTGCTAACGCCGCTTCGTATAGGTATAGGTGCTAACGCCATTTGAGCGTCAGGGACGACGAGCCAGTTTTGAGGAACCGTGGCAGAGGATATAGCATGCAATGCCAAATGAATGCGCCCTGGGCAAAGAGCTTCTGCGCGTGCGCTTAATGCTAACTTGTTGTCCGAGGACGCGGGTTCGATTTCCGGCCACGGCGGCCGCTTTTCTAATGGAGGCGAAAAGCAAAAACGCGCGTGTGTACGAGATTTCGGCGCACGTTAAATATCCCCAGGTGGTCAAAATTAATCCGAAGCCCTCCACTACTGCGCACCTCATTGCCTGCGTTGCGTCGGTGCGTTAAACCTGCAATCAATCAATCAATCAATCAATCAATCAATCAATCAATCAATCAATCAATCAATCAATCAATCAATCAATCAATCAATCAATCAATCAATCAATCAATCAATCAATCAATCAATCAATCAATCAATCAATCAATCAACTTGTTCTCTCTCCTGCTGCTTCTGCTTTTCGTCCGTTACTCTGTCATATCTTTCTCTTCTTCCCATTATCTTTCCTTCCCCCTTCGTTTATCTCGGCCATGACATCTTTATTCCATGGACCACGCACACCGACCTTTTCTTGCCTTAGTGGGACTTCTTATATCTGAAAAATAATAGCATAGTTGGTAAAGTTTATCTGTATTTGTTATAATAGTGCAAATGTAGGCGATTGGTACCTTCAGGGTCGATAAAGAAGAATACCAAAACAAGAAAACAAGAATGCGTTACAAGATGCGCTAGCAATGCGTTTGTGCCTATAGAAGTGAAGCCGATGGTAAAGGAATATGGTTATGTGGGAATACCCTGAGTCTTTCTATTAAGCGCAGAGCACTTTAGGGGCTTGTTTTGTCGTCGTTGCTCGCTGTAACGGTCGATGTCAAGCGACTGCCGGAATCAGGCTGCGCAGCGAGATAACGGACCCAAGTAGAGCCCTGCGTTCCGTCGTCACGGCGTAGCCCAGAGGCTTGAAAGCCAAGTGGTTTATACAGTCGTAAGCGTTCGAAATTCGTGAACTGCTGGCGCTGGTCAGACGTCTCCCCGTTGTTTAGCGCAAAGAAAACTGCAGCTACATTTGAGGCAAAATATACGTAATCAACCGGCAGCGCCCGCGTTCATTTAGTTAAGAACGCTCGCTGAGTTGATTTTTACAATAGTAAGCTAAAAAAGTGGCAGTGCAACGGCGGCACGTGCGGGAGAAGCAAGCACAAGAAGAAAAAACTCCCACCTCCCCTCGCGGGAACCCCTGTGTAGATGCGACGCATAGGCGGAGCGCCGAAGGGACCGCGTTTTATAGCGCGCATAACGTTGAGGTGACTGCGTAAGCCGGTCCCAGTCGATGACGACGCTGGCGTACTTGTAAAGCGGCGTGGACTCTAGGTGTTTGAGCCAAGCGTGGATGTTGCTTCGCCGGAGAATGGCACACCACACCGGTTATATGCGCAGCGCGCCCGAAGGAGAGGAAACCGCGGAAGAAAGAGTACTGCACATGCGCTGGCCCCAGCGCGTCTGCCGCGGCTATGACGCAACGTGCCGCGGCTATGACGCAACACAATCCAACACAATCCACTTTAATCCAATGCAATCCAAAGCCAATCCAAGCCAATCCAAGCCAATCCAATCGAATCCAATCCAATGCCCCTCGCGAGAGAGTGTTCGCTGTCGGAGAGGAGAGCGGGTGAGCGGCGGAGAGCGCAGCTGGCGCGGCGAGGAGAATGGGGGAGGGGTGGACAACGCCGACGACAACGACGACGACGCCGGAGGGACAAGGCGAGTGAATCAGATGCTCTGCATCTAAAAGAACTCCCGCTGGCGCAGTTTCAGGCGGGGGGCGCGCGAGCACTGCGAAGGCGGGAAATTTGAATTGCATTGGGTGGTAGCAGTGAGCGGATAACGGCGCTACAGCCCATTATGGAGAATCACTGCTCTGCACTTCCGACAGCTTTCACGTTGGGTGGAACGGCTTTCATTCTTTTTTCGATAGCACGCTGATCATTATGCCCTTATCAAAATGTCTTTCTAGTAATGCGTCTCTGTACATTAGCGAATGCAACTTTACAGGGGCTCGGTATGCGGCAGAGTGGCTTAAGCACTTATCAGACAATTCCCACTCGGAAAGGTGTTTCCGCAATTTCTTTTACGGATCACAGTGCACACGTACGGGAACAAAAAAAAAATGCGTGGCCTACATACAGTGCGTTATCTCCTCAGAATATGCTGCATGAGAGGGGCAGACACTTAATAATCAAGCCTAATTCAATCCTTATCGCAAGAAAACGCAAACGTTCGGTGTTGTGCCACGACGGACTTTGCATATATTTCCCAAAAGGTAGTGCCTGGTATTCGCACACCCAAAGCACGTGTGTATTCTGTGTACACTGCTTCTAACCCCGAATGATAGCTCATACTTCTTGAGCGTATTTGCAGTAGGTACTCGTTACCCATTCCCTTCAATTCATGTTCAGAAAAGCGCGCTATCAGTGTTTGAACAATAATCGACAACCGCGAAACATTTCACTTGCGTACACCGCGGGGAAGCAGGAACGTTAAAAAAGAAAGAAACTTAAAATGTTAAATTTCTGCTCATCGCCCGAAAAATAACAGCGCCGCTGTATAGACTCATTACGTTAATGGGTCGTATACACAGCGCCGATTGACAAAGAGAAGACGACGGAGCAAAAACAAAAGGCCTTTCGGGACCCTCTTATATATGCGAGCGCAGGACGGGTGCGAAACTGCGTGTTATTGCGTCTGAAGGGTCGGCTGGCTATGGGCGAACGATATATGCAGGGAACATCACCTCAGCGCCGTGCGTGCGTATGGGAAGGGCTTCTAGGATGGAGCCGCCGCCCAAGCCAAATACGCGGAGACTGGCTCGGGCTGTACACACCGGCCGCGGGATAACGTCTGCGCGCGTGCGACGCTCCGTCGATCGATCTTTCGATTTCCGTCTCGTTATGTACGCCCCGGACGTGTATACAGGCGCGCGCGCTACCGTCGCGTCAACGCCATCGCCGTACACACACCGCATGGCTTATGTGTGCCCCGGCCTACCGCCACGGCGATTCTCAACGCTCGGACCTAGGAACGTGTGTAGCTTCTTCGGCATACCGCTGACAGAGTCGGTGGGAAGGTGCGTTTTTCGTGGAGCCTGATGTGCACTTGTGGTGTGTTGGTTGCTGGAGACGTTAGGATGTTTCGTGGGAATTTTGTGGCGTATTTATTCTGTTGCGCGAGGGTAATTTTTTAAACACGAAAGTGTTTTATTCCTGGATACACCAAGATTTCACTGACGTCCTATCCGTCACGGAAATGACGCCAGTACAATGAAGCGAGCGCCCTGTAAACGGTGCACCCCTGCACACAGGGTCTTCTTGCGGGGAAGCAACCTTTAGTACTAAAGCAGGAGGGTGCTCGCCAAGCACACCCACAAGACAGCCGCCGACCCGCGAATCACGCTCAGCTGCAGATTTCGCTGCACATTTTACTTTCCTGTTTTACCGGTTCCCATGACAGAGGAATCAACCACGTTTTTTTTTAATTAGAAGGTGTCTTTGGGTCAGTTTCATTTGCACCTGTCTCAGTTTGCTTGTTTGTGGGGTATTCCTGCGCGCAGTATATAACACTCCTATCTCTGGCTTCCGCGTGCACGTGGTGATTCTTGCAGGGGGGTCAAAGACCCAGTAACGCTCCCGGATATCCTACTCACTCCTGTGTACGTTAAGCTAATCCAAAATTACCCTACTTTAAACTGGCACACTGCACAGCCCATGGCCGCTTCGGATAAGTAACCTTATAAAGCAAAGTAACCTTTTAAGTAACCCTATAAAGTAACCTTATAAAGTATCCTTATATAAAGTAACCTCATAAGATAAAACACCGATAAAATTTTGCAATCTACTACTGGTGTGTGCGGCCATCGACCGTTGGATTTGACTTTCAAAGTGAGGGGGGTAGAAAAAGTGGAAAGGGATGGCCGGATTTTATCAATACAAACCTCTCATACAACCAGAATGTCAATTCGTGCCCCCCTCCCACCTTCCCATCCTCTGACGCAGAAAATTCGCATTTCTTTGGCATGATGTGATAAGCGCGAACGTGACATGCAATGCGCGATACAAGGAGTACGCAGTTAAGGAATACGTCTTGTGCCACGCTCCAGGCGTTCTCCTCGACTGGAGACGACGGTTCGGTCTCGTAGTGAGCAATGGTGTGGACTGTGCTGTCCGTTCGGCCGGCCGCATCTCTCCTTCAAACTGCGCGACCTCCTTGCCACTTCCTCGCGACCATATATCTACATCTCCGCCGTGGCGCGTGCCCTGCGCGTCGGCCACGCGTGGATGGCCGAGAGCGAGGGTAGCGTACCGGAAAAGCGACACGCTCCGGCAACTTCCGGTCGACACGCTGGAGGAGCTATCCGCTCGAATCCCGCTCAGGCATGCCGCGAGTAATGCTTCCCAACGACCACCGCGCTCAGCGTGGGAACGTATACGCTAGCGTCTTAACCGACGCTGCGCACCGCTTCTTCCCAGCAAGTGTATATACTTCGCCGCACGGACAAGCAGGCGATGATCCGCCGCAGTCACAACAGGGGCGGTATTCTCGTGTTTGTCCGTTTTGAAAGCGTCCGTTTTGCTCCCGTTTTATTGGGACGTACTTCCAGTTGTAGGTGAGCTTGGGGTTGACTTTTGCGCAACTGTTCTTGTATGCACATTTTAAACGACTAAACCTATTTTAAACTATCTTTTATTTGTTTATTGTTCCACCAGCGAACCAACAACAAGGCGACGAAAAATTGTCCGCTCCAAATCGTCTGCTCCGAGAAGCCGCGGCTCACATCTCCGCGGTGCTTGCATGGCGTCACATCCGGGTATTCGCTTTTAGCCAATCAGGGCTTGCGCAACACTGACGCTTTTGAAACGGACACGAAACGAACAAAACACGAGATTACTGCCCCAGAAGTGGCGCCGCTCGCTACTCTTGTTGCCACGAAGGGGAAATAGTTTGCGCCCATTGAGATTATGGCTCCTGGGAGGAGGAGGAACACTTTTGTTAGGAGGGAAGGGTCCAGGCCATTTAGGAGAAATGTGTGGTGGGTTGGTATATTAGCGGGCTTCTGTGTACGTTTTAAGCCAACGAACTGGGCATGTGTCTAATTGCAGCGCATAAAAAATAATAAACAACTCCCATACAAGAAGCGGAGAGGATACAAACGCAGCTTCTCCTCTTGTGTCGTGCGTTTTGCTCTGTTAGGCATAATGTACCAACTCGCGTAGTCGTACGTTCCAGCTTGAATATGTGTCCCCGAGGAGGTAGGTGCGTGCCTTCGTGCCACATGTTTTCTGGACGAAGATCCTTAGCCGGAGGCTGGTTATCAGCACAGATAATGCACCGGGTGGGTGGATTGTTCGTGCAAGACTGCTATTCATCAAAACTTGTGCACTGAGGGCGAAGGTAGGGACTGTGACGGTATGATGGCTTATACAGATTGAGGAATCGTTTGTTGGACTGCGATGACGTGTGCATTTGGGGCAGAACTAGATGAGGTGGTGGAAATAGGCCTTGGTGGAATTGAGGCAAAAAACTCCCACCTCCCCTCGCGGGAACCCGTGTAGATGCGACGCATAGCGGGTTCACGTTGCAGCGTTGGACAGCGGAGGAACGGCACTGGAACGATAGAGCGGAGCGGCGCAGGCACCGCGTTTTATAGCGCGCATGCCGGTGAGGGGACGCGCCGGTGCCAGTGCGTCTGCCGCGGCTCGACGTAACACAATCCAACACAATCCACTTTAATCCAAGCCAAGCCAATCCAAGCCAATCCAATCGAATTCAATCCAATGCCCCTCGCGAGAGAGTGTTCGCTATCGGAGAGGAGAGGGGGTGAGCGCAACGCCACCTAGAGGAAATTCTTTCTTGAGTCTAGGTGGCGTTGGTGAGCGGCGGAGAGCGAAGCTGGCGCGGCGAGGAGAATGGGGGAGGGGCGGACGCCGACAACAACGACGCCGACGCCGGATGGAGGGACAAGGCGGGTGAATGAGATGCGTGGCATCTAATAAGGGAAGTCAAGTGTCGGTAGAGAGACATGTCATCATCTGCAAGTTTCAGGGGTACAGCCGGTGTCGGCGATGTATTTTTTATTGATGAGGATTTCCACAGATTGGGGGTTTCGAAAAGGGTCGAGAGAAAGGAATAAGGTTTTGGAGGTAAGTTTTCTTATCCTTTCTCTATCGGATGTTTTCAATCGCCAGCGATGAAGACGGCACCGTAGGCGTGGAGAGGCATTCGTCGGGAAGAGTTGACCGAGATGGGCAATGGATGATGATGACAGTGTCTTCGTTCTCATGAGTCATAAGAAGCGCCCAACTGTCGTGGGAGAAAAAAAAACGTTTATTGGAGCCGATAACAAAGAAATGAAAAGTTGACCGAAACTTCTTATTTCAGAAAGCCGCATGCTACCGCCGCTGCTCCTCTGGCGCGATTGACCTGGAATTCCTATTCCTCAAGCTGTCGTCCCTGTAAATTTAGCTAGTCGCCGTCCGAGGCTTTAAGCGAGGTCCTTGTGGTGATGAACGCCTCGCGCGGACAGCATGCCGGCCGGCTGCAGCGCCCTCTCAGTAAACTGGCACTGTTTGCTACTAAGACATTTTTCTAACTAAAAAGTTGTTTTGATACCTTCTCCTGGCAGTATTATTTCCTTGCTTTCTTTTTTTTTTTAGTATTAAGAAATTTATTTAGAAATTTTTAAACTGTGGACAGTACTGTTGACGCCTCTGATCATCTGCTCACCGCAGAATGCAGACGACCACAGCCAAAAGCGGCGTGCAAGCAGACGACACTAATTTTTCGCTTTCAGTTGCTAGAAAAAATATTTCAAGCGAGAAAAAGTAAACAAACAAATAATTTTTAATAAAAGTTTATTAGAACAACAATTTGATTCTTAAAAATACCTCATTGGCAAACGCGGTGACTGCGCTGCTAGGTGCACTGAGAGGGCGCCACGGTCGACCGGTGTGCTGTTTTTCAAGCCCTTTCATCATTGCGTCGTTGTAATGGAAAACTGGCCCGGACGGCAGACTACCCGAATTTATAGAGACTATACTCAAGCTGCGCGCAGGTTAACCTGCTCTCCCACTGCTCTGCAGAAGGGGATAGTACAGAATGAGGGTGGTGGGTTAATTCCCATACGAGGTGGTATGTGGATCTCCGTACGTCGCATGCAGGGCATGCAGTTGGAGGAGTACGTTGAAGGAGAAATGTGTGAAGCTTTTTATTTTCACCAAATACTCCATTTCAAGTTTTCTGCCGCAGCAGAGTCTAAAGCCAGTTCGAGTTTAGGGAGGCAGCTAAGAAGGAAAGCGTGCCCGGTGCTGGCTTTCAAAGTTCGCGCCGCTCCCGCGCGTTTCTTCTCCTCCTGGGCCGCTGGTGCGTGCGGATGCTCATGTATCTTGCATCACGCGTCGCGGCGCCGGTGGCTCTACTGACCGCGAATTGTCGAGCTGCCTGCTGCCGCGAGCCAAGGGCGTGCCCCGTCACTCGCGCTCCACATCCGCCGTGCACTCAGTCGCCGGCCGTTGTCGCCGGAACAGGCCACGTGGCGGACGCCGAGAGATGGCCCGATGGACGGAAATCTGGAGATGGACGGTCGCGCCTAAACGGCACCTTTCTCCGTAGATCCGCGCAGGGTAGCTAGTGGCACCGTGATAAGCGTGTGCGCGTGACCTTTACTACTGATGCCCGACCAGTATCTGCTGCTTCTTGTGTTTTGGAACTCGAAGTCTGTACCCTGGACCATACTTTAGAGCGAAGCTGACTATGGCTAGGATCCAGCAGATCGTCCCTGGCGGCAGACCGAGCGGACCACCAATTTTCAACGTATGAAAAAAATTCATAAAAACTATAATAAAAAAATCACGCCATATCCACGGAATGAATGATGATAAGTGGGGCGAAGCTCGAGAGGGGGGAGATCATCGGTAACCGTAACTCTCCCGTGAAAGTTCGCCCATTACATCATTAAGAAAGACGCAAGACTGTGTGCGTACATTGTACAAATCAACTTTTATTTTCGGAGTCAATGCTCCCAGGTCCAGACCTGGAGAAAGACCCCGCGCCATCGAGGACTACCCCGCACCTCAACCACAATTTGTCACGTAGGATGGGACACAACGGTAAAGAAAGAACTTTTATTTAGGGCGAACTTGTGCCCGAACAAGACGAGAGGAAACGAGCAAAGGTCCTTGCGTCTCGTTCGATCTCCGAGAACGACTGCCTGCGTTCGTGGCGTGATCTCTTGCGTGATCTCCCCCTCGCAGTGCACGTGCGCTCGCGCCTCCGTTGGCGAACACAGACAAGCTCGCGCTCCCGGTGCCGAGTTTGCGCTGCCGGTTGCAGCCGGTTCTTGCGCGTGCAACGCGGCCCACTTTGCGACATCCCCGAAAGCATGCGGCGGTCACGTACCACGAGCCACAAGGGATGGACAGACCCATGGCTTTAGGAGCTTCGCCCCTAAAAGATTGGCTGCGTTTCTGCTCCTTTCGTTGTAAATGTCTACGCAAGACGATAGCCGACTGGCACCTCTAGCAAGTAAATGCATCCCTTCTCTTTCCTGCTCACCGCTCATGCTGTTCCTCTCCCGTCTCGTTCTTTCCAAGATAACACGCTAGAGGTTTGCTCAAGAAAATTTAAATTTACCGCATTCCACTGCTCCCAGTCGGGTGCCTCGATGCCAGCGCTGCCGTACGGTGGAGACGCGCGTGAATCGAGGCACCCTACAAGAATGTTTATATAAGCCACGTTGCCCCACTCCACGAGCGTTCCAAGCGGAACGCGCAACCTATCTAGTGGAAAATGTCGCTGCTGTTGTCGTTTCATATTTTAGGATTCCGCCAGGTAGCGCAGGTAACGGAAGGCGACAGTTTTCTGCAGTGGATGTGGTATTTTATTTGCTATCGCAAAAAGCAAGCATCCGTAAATTTTTAATGAAGGAACACTGCAAATATCACTTATGTATTGATTTTCTGCCTTATATTTGCGTCATGTCTTGTTCTTGTTCGACAGTGTTGACAAGTATGAACATTAACACCGGCCTCAGACGTTTAGATTTGGCTGCGAGTATATAAGACTATTCCCCAGATATTGTTTCACTTTGGCCGGCTGGCTGAATCGAGTCAGACAGCCAGACAGACAGACAAAAACTTTCCCGTTCAAGTAGCCCGAGAAAGACTATCGTCTTTAAAAAGGTATTAGGTCCTCCATGTTTTGATATCAGATGGCACCTCAACATGTCTTCCCACCGCTGCATATGTGTTCAGAGGTGAAACAGACTACTAAAGGGATCAGCGTGATCTTGGGAAAGCCAGCGTGAAGCTGGCTTTCCCACATTGGGAGGTGCACAGTGAAGCGTGACAATCTACGGAGGGAGTTTGATAAGAGCCCCTCTTTATACTGCTCTCCACCGCCACCGAATCTTTCTCGAGTGGAATACACTCCTCGCCACAGGCGGCGTCTCTCTCCCCCCTGAGATGGCGCAATGCCAGGCGCTCTTGAATGGTCACCTGTGCGGCGCACTAGAGACGTCGTTGCCTCTACCCACCAATCGGGCGTGCCTTCAGTCTATGACGTAGGGATAGCGCCACTGCCCTTATGTTTCAACATGGCAAATCCCCAACACGTCTAAACCCCAACATAGTAAATGCAGGGTAGAAAGTTGGGCCAGTTGGTTCATAGTTTTTGAGGTGGGAACTAGTGTTATTAGTGTTATTAACCCACACGGATGGCACTGGATGGCCAGTGCCGTCCGTGTGTGTCTTCTCCCCTCCTGTGTAGCGGCTTAACACTGGCTCCCTCCTCAAAAATGGTACGTCCCATGGAAGGGCGCTGTCTTTTTTTTTCGCTTGTCGTCACGTATGTCTCTGGCTTCGCTTTAGAGCCTGCTCTGCATGAAGTCCCCCCAGAGTTGTCCGTTATTCCGTCCTTCGCTGTAACGCTATTCAACAAAGTTCTACGCTCGGATGACGGCACTGCACATAACGTTAAGGGATTACGTTTTATCGGGGAATGGGGAGAGGGGGGTTAACCCGTCGTAGCTACACCTGGGCAATGAGTCGGGCCGTAGTGGAAGACTACGGATTAATTCCGACCACGTGGGGATCGTTAACGTGCGCCGAAATCTCGACACACGGGTGTTTTCATTTTCCGCTTCCCTCAGTAAAGCAGCCCCCGCGGCAAGTATTGAACGCGCTCGGAAGGACAACGCCTCAGCTGCTGAACCACAACGCTGGGGGCGAGGATAATGTGTGGCAGGATCAGGGTGGAGGTATTCGCACAATCTACGTACGTTGTATGCAAAGTTTGAAAGAAACAAGTGACGGCGGGGTTCGCTTTGACTTTATTAGATTTTAGGCAACTTGTAGTGCGAAGAATATTTTTGGAGGGAATTTCGGGTACAGCTTGAGGCTTGTTTAAAAGGCCGTGAATCACGCGAATTGTATCTAGGGGGTTAGGGTACGCATAGTATGCGCAAAGCGTATAAACGTAGCCACTACGCGAGAGAAGGTCAACGTCGGCTCCGCTCGTAATACTGTTCCGCAATGTCAGGTTCCTTTAACAGGAAAAACTGGGCGTGTTGGTACATGATCTAATAAAAACCAGCGCAAAAAAGGAAACAAGGACAGCAAGAGGACGACACGGAACGCATTCCGTGTCGTCCTTTCTCTGTCCTTGTTTCCTTTATGTGCTGGTTTATTTTTTAGGTCTTATGTCAGGTTCCTTGTCGGCGATTCCGCTATCAAGGCGGCGTAACCGACGGAACTTTCGAATCGTAGTGGTTGGCAAGGTCGTTGGGATTCATACAATGAAAAATTGGTTAGAGAAAAAATTTGGAGATAAAGAAAAGAACGGCACCACGAAATGTTGCCTGCTCTTGTGGCGATGTAAAGTATTTAAAGGAGCGATATCTTTAACAAATGGGCACTGAGAGCTAAGGATAGCTGCTAACATAAACAAGACCAAAAGCACGATGAGTGCGATGTACATAATCCTGACCTCTTCATCATAATACTGACCATACCTTCGCTTTCATATATAATCTTGTCCTTCTTGTCCTTTTTGTATGAGTTAAATAATCCTGGTACTCACTGATAACTTGATCAGACCGTGCTACACATCAAACTGCAAATCTCTTCCTGATTACCGGCTGATCAGGAACGAAGACTTTATAAATTTTCCTTCTGATCCACTATAGGAGTCAGTCCACGAGGAAATTTGGGAAAGGATTGCTTGAAGAACTGCTTTAGGATCTAGAAGAAACATTCCGTTTTAAAATGTCGAGGGGGAGGACCTAAAAGGGCTTATACGAGCACAAGTGTAGTAGCCAGAGGAGTTCGTACTCTAACTTGTCGAATCAGGTGAGGATCAAGGCGGCTTCCCCAGGATTCACTTTACATCCGTTTTGGGAAAGCCTAAACCCTCGAGCGACCGCTCTGCTCTCAGTAGCGAAGAGCACTAAGGAGACAGTAGCGAAAACTTTAAAGAAAAAAACAAGGGCCCAAAACGAAAGACAAGCAGAAGGTAGCAGTCTTCGTACTCCAGTGGCGTGCTCTACCGTTCACCGGGGGTTGTAAAGCCTTCGTGTCGTAACGGGACAGGAAGGTATATAGCCGACGCTGAGCATCGCTCATCGCGCACGGCGGCGGAGCCCGAGAGAGGGGCGAAGGGGAGCCAGTCACGTTCGTCCGCTTTGTACCGCGACGAGCGGAGCTGTGCGCCTCGTCGAGCGAGCAGGTGCTCTCATCTGGCTGCGCAAAGCCACCGCCGCCTGGGGTGATTTAACCTTTCCCTTTTGCCCAGGCGGGGAGGGGTGAAAGAGCGCGACCACCTGGCCTGGCGCCCCTGTGTGCGACGCAAAGATGGCCGCGCCGTATCGACCCGCCGCCAGGGTTGCCCGACGTTGTGCGCGCTCGGGTCTCTGCGTACGGAGAGAGTAGAGTTAAGGAGGGGAGGCGGAGCGCGGGGTGCGATGTGCCTGGTCACGTGAGTCACGTTTCGCTTACGTCTGCGCCCACAACTACAATGAAGTGCTGCAGTGAACGCGGCATTGCGGAAAGATAACGGGGGCGTACGCGAGATCTCCAGATGGGTGGGCGCTATTTCGGCGCGAACTGGACCAACGACTGTTGTGGAAACAACGTTGATTTGGGACAATGGCGAGAATAGGACGGCAAGAGAAAAATTGTGTAGTCTTGCTGTTATATTGAAGGGAAATGGAAGGCTGGCTCGTTGTTTAAAGGCTGTCTGCAAAGGACAGAGAATAGTACGGGACCTGGCTTAACACAACGATCCTGTAGCTGATCAATGGTGGCAAAATGAAGCTTGCGACAGATACAGCCACTTTGTACACACATGTCTCTCGAACTCACGATAGCTGGTAAATCACAATGCATAACATCTACTCTGTAATCCTGGTGGCCCTACGGTTGTCATTTCGTCTCACTACATGGCCAGCCTAAGTCAATTTCTTTTTCTTAATTTTAATTCTGATATGTTATTCTCCTATTCTCGAGTTCGTTCCCTGATCCAGGTAGCTGTTTTCTTGACCCTAAGTGTTACTCCTATCATCCTTCGTTCCATGCCTTGTTGAGCCGACCTAAGTTTTCTTTCCAGGCAGTTTTTCAGTAATGCGCCAAGTTTCCACTCCACACGTCAAAACCGACAGGACGAATTGGTTGTATATTATTCTTTTCAGTGATATACGTAGCTTACTTTCCATAATCTGGGAGTGTTTGCCGAATGCACCCCAGCCCATACCAATTCTGCACCGGATTTCTTTCTCGTGGCTGGGATCGGCACAGACAACCTGACCGAGGTAGTTCTAATCTTCTACTTGTTTTAGCGTTTCGTTACCTATGCTGAAAAGGGCTCTTTTGGCATGTTTATTCAGCACTACTTTAGATTCATTTACATCTATTTTCAGTCCCACAGCCTTGCTTTCTATTAGTTCCTCAAGCATTTTTCGCAGGTGTACTGCAGACTCGCTTAGCAAGGCTATGTCGTCTGAAAACCTACCCGCCGCAGTGGCTCAGTGGCTAAGGCGTAGTGCTGCTGAGCACGAGGTCGCGGGTTCGAATCCCGGCCGCGGCGGCCGGTTTTCTGATGGAGGCGAAAAGCAAAAACGCCCGTGTGTACGAGATTTCGGCACACGTCAAAGATCCCCAGGTGGCCAAAATTAATCCGGAGCCCTCCACTACGGCGCGCCTCATCGCCTGCGTTGCGTCGGCGCGTTAAACCCTGCAATCAATCAATAAATCGTCTGAAAGCCTCAAATGGCTCAAGTATTCGCTGTTTATCCGTAATCCGCGAGCTTCCTAAATACCTCATCCAAACACATTGTGAACAGTTTTGACGAGATGGTATATCTCACTATCGTGCTCCTCTTTTTATAGAGAATTTTTCACTTTTCTTGAGAAGGATTATATTGCTCGCACATCTCTTATATATATCGTGCAAGAATCTTATGTAGGTCTGCTCTATTCCATTGCCTTTCAATGCTTCCAGCACTGCGCGCTGCGGTGCTTACTGAATCAAACGCTTTTTCGTAGTCTATAAATGTAATCTAATGAGGCTTGTTATACTGCGCGGATTTTTTTCTAACTTCATAATTACATGGATGTGGTCATTAATGAAGTGAGTTTCCCGGTGTTTTAGCACCGCGACTACATGAGACGACGATTACGACGACGACATGAGACGCCAACAGCCCCAGCCCCTAATAGGTTCCGGGAGTGATGCAAGCCGCTCTTTATCTCCAGTTGGTTATACATTGTCACCGAAATTGTTTACAGGGCTACAAACAGAAACATGGGTGCAGCGCGAGTCAAGTCGCGTTATCGCATTCAGTCCCGGGCCGACAATGGCTACGGCGTGACATGGCGTCTACGCCCAGAGAGCAGCATGTATACCCCGCACTTGGTTTCAGGCACACACGTGCAGCCTGCAGCCGCCGTCTTGTCTCCGTCCTCGGTCGCTGCGGCACGGGTTCGTCTCAGCGGGGAGCCCGTGTTTGCCCTTCGTCCGCCTGCCGCGTCGCGTATTGGTCGTGGACTCGATCGGCGTGCTCGCGAACCGAGGAGAGCTCCGCGCCAGCGGAACGGTCACGAAGTCAAACAGCGCCGGCGATAGCTGCTGCTGCTGCGCGTTGCTAGCGTTCTTCTTCTTTTCTTCTTTTTTTTTTTCTGAAGCGTTTGTCAGTGAGGGTTCTTCTCTGCACGCACCACTTGGCAGAATGCCGTGCGCACTGCTCTCCTATACGACTACGCTGTGCTGAGACTCCGGGGATCTGCGTACTCAAAATGGTCATAACCTCCATGTATTTCAAAATTTTTAAGAACTTGTACGAGGAAAAAAAAAATAATGGCGCGAGAGGAGCTCCTTGAGGCACGCCCTCTATAACATTCAGACAAGAACAGCGTGTGTAGTCAAGAGTGCGACGAAATTTCGTCCGGTCGGGCATTATTTGAACAAACGGTAAAGCAGTTCCTGAACAAGTCGGGAAATGTAAAAGACATTTCAGAACCCGCTTCGGAAGGACAAGGTGGCCGTTTGGCTTTCGAAACGTCTCTTACGTTTTTTTTTTACTTGGTCAGTTGCTGCTGTACTTTTTCTTTAAGACCAGTGTACCTATTTTTATATTTATTTCTTTCAACGTGCAAGCTTTGTTGCAAGTGTATTACGAAGCAAGAGGAGATAAACAATTATGAGCCCTTTAGGTCCATGTGAGGAATGTGAGTACGAAATGTTCAATCAATCAATCAATCAATCAATCAATCAATCAATCAATCAATCAATCAATCAATCAATCAATCAATCAATCAATCAATCAATCAATCAATCAATCAATTAATCAATCAATCAATCAATCAATCAATAAATAAATAAATAAATAAATAAATAAATAAATAAATAAATAAATAAATAAATAAATAAATAAATAAATAAATAAATAAATAAATAAATAAATAAATAAATAAATAAATAAATCAATCAATCAATCAATCAATCAATCAATCAATCAATCAATCAATCAAAAGCCTGGATTGCGAACTTGGTCGCTATCCTGCTCCTAATGGGTGGAGCAGACTCGCACACTCTAAGAAGATCCCGTGGTTGAGATTAACAGAAATGCACTCTAGTGACCAATCCATGCCGCCGACAACGCGAATTCGATGAATGACAATAACGTGCATACATTATGGCTCAAAAATGTGATCGGTCCTGGGGCACATCGCAGTGTAGGACGCCATGCTTGCATTGCGTGATGCCACAGCGCGGACCGAACTTCCAAGTGTTGCGTCGACAATAAACCGACCATTTCGGCCCGCATAGAGTTAGCGTTACTGGCGAGCTGCTTGCAGGCGAGAGTTGCCTCCGTTTGGACGACCAGGAGCTAAAGGCTGAACAAAATTGTCTTGTTCATGCGGAGGCGAAGAACATAACAACGTTTAAAAGGACCCTGCAACACTTTCGATGAACGCTTTCACTCTTTCCTTCGCGTCTGGAAGCACTGCGGCAGCTATAGTTTTCGCCAGCACGGAGCGGCACTGCGTGATTTGCTCGTCGCACCAGGATACGCTTTCCGTTTCTGCTTTGTTTTTGTGACTTTACCTTTAAAATTGCCATCGAGAAGTGTTCATTGCTGCAACTGAAGGAAAACTGGCCAACAGCGGCTACATGGTCTTAGTGACGTAATTCGAGCCGTCTAAGAACGTCAAGAACGGGAAAGAGAGAAAATCTTTTGAGCGAGTTCCCATGGTTATCTAATGAGCATAGAGCAGTAATTTTTGGCTGAGGTACTTTGCGACTCCCTTACCTAAGTGCTGGGGGCGTTGTGTGACAACGTTCTGCAAGCATTTAAGATTTCAAAAAAGTTGGAAGAAGTGTTGCAGGGTCTCTTTAAGCAAACAAAGTTGCGACAAAGGTTTGAACCGCAGAACTCAATGCAGCGGCTTGACAACCTTCAAGCTTTGCCCATCACTGACTTTGATGCAGTCTGTCTCAATGTTTTGATGGGCGAAAATCCAACGGCCACATGTCTAATTCAAACAACGTGTCCTTCCCCATCCTAAGAGCACATGGTTTTTTCAAGCAAGCGCCATCGCGGATGTGGATGACGACGCCGCCATATCAGTAGTTCGCGCCTCTGTGTTCGCGCTTCAAGGGACTCTGCAACACTACCCATAAGCGCTTTCACTGGTTCCTTCGCGTCTGGAAGCATTGTGAAAGCTATAGTTATCGCCAGCACGGAGCGGCGCTGCGTGATTCGCTCGTGGCACCAGATACGCCTTACGTTTCTGCTTTGCTTTTGTAAGTGGCCACCGAATGCTTTTGTTGCTGCAACTGAACCAAAAAAGCCAGCCAATATCCGCTACATCGCAGTAACGACGTAATTTGAGTGCTCGAAGAACGGCAAGACCGCGTAAGAGAGACCATTTTATTGAGCAATTTTCTTGGGCATAGAGCAGTAATTTTTTGCTGAGGTACTTCGTAGCCTCCTGTTCTAAGTACTGGATGTGTTTGTTGACTACGTTCTGAGAGCATTTGGGATTTAGAAATAAGTTTAAAGAGTTTGGAGGGTCCTTTTCAGGTTATCAAATCGAATTTTCCGCAACAGCTGGCTGAGCTCGGTGCAGTTCGCATGCGCTCCGCGGTGTAACGTTCATTCGCGCTGTGCGCGATTAGAGGAATTGTCTGCGCGTAAATAAAGAACATCACAGCTGATTCGAACGCGACCAAGCTTTATGATCGCAACCGTCGTTTGCCGAAATTTCATTGCTGGTTGCGTGGGTTGGGTATTCGAGTGTGCCGTTGAAAAGGGGACAACACCATTGTCGAAAAGTGCACGCACACACCCAATGTTTGATTACTAGCCAAGTAACACCTCTATAATTAATTGATTGTGGGGTTTAACGCGCCGACGCAACGCAGGCGATGAGGCGCGCCGTAGTGGAGGCCTCCGGATTAATTTTGACCACCGTGCGCCGAAATCTCGTACACCGAACGTGCGCCGAAATCTCGTATAGACGGGAGTTTTTGCTTTTCGCCTCCATCAGAAAAGCGGCCGCCGCGGCCGGGAATCGAACCCGCGACCTCGTGCTCAGCAGCGCAACGCCTTAGCCACTGAGCCACCGCGGCGGGTATAGAATTGACGTGTCCATCTCACTCCCTCGGGGCGTGCCGCCAGTTGTGGATGTTTTTTTTTTTTTTTGACCGCTGCTGCCAACATGCAATTAAAAAAGGCCATCTTTTCTCTGATTTTGAGTGACCTCAAACAATAATTTCCATCGTTGATTCTTCGTAAAAAAAATGAGAAATTTCTAACATGAAAAATTGTATTTCCGCGGGGCTTGCGCATGCATTTATGATGAATTGTAGAAAAGTATTCGACGTATATAAATGAGTCTTGCTACAAGCTCAGAAGATATACAAAATGAGCTGCAGTACGGAACTAAATCGTTTGCTGCTTATATTAGGGGCGAAGCTCCTTAGAGGCTGGCGCTGTTGGCGTCTCCTGTCGTCGTCGTAGTCGTCGTCTCATGTATATAACCACGGTACTAAAGCCACTAAAGCACCGGGAAACTCTTTTACGCCTCGCGCTGCGCTTCGTAACTCGCACTAAAAAAAAAAAAAACACAGGGACGCTCGTTTACGCCTCGCGCTAGAGAGCTTCGTGCTTCGAAGACAAGAGGAGACTTTTACAGCAAAGCTGAATACCTCTACCCCACAACGGTTTCATCTTCGTTGGCAAAAACGCCAAGGCGTCAATAATACACTTGTACACTGCATGCCTCGCCCCTCCCCAGGTTTCACGTTAGTGGAGATGGCCGGGGACGAAGTCTAAAGTGCGGCACTGGGTAGATTTCGAGCGCTCGTATTCAGAACAGTTATACTGAGACGTGTGAATCCGATAATAAATATGTCATAGTTTAAAATAGAAAGGTAGGAATACTCAGTAAAAAACCACATTTCGAACGTCCTTGGTGGCATCGCGTTACAGTTTGCGAGGTGTTCAGTCTTCTTTCGAGCTGGGGAAATAAATTCGAGCCTTCGGTTTGAAACTAAGAGATCAGGCATCTTCACTTGTTCCCGGATGACAAGAGTAGAGGAACGTAGCGGAGGATTGCGGCCATGTTCCTAACGAGATACCGTCGCATTGGAGGAGTGAACAGCAGTCCCTCTCGACGGCAAGCGTCGCCATAATCCTCCTGTGCGCATAAACGACGGCCATGTATGACGAACACAACCTACCTCTTGTCATTACATTCGTTACTCGCTCGTTTGAAATAGGAACTGAACCTGATTTTAAAGCGAAGCTGTTCGTGCCACTTTCGCCGAGACCTTTCGCAACCGCCGTTGTCGTAGTCGTCGTCGCCGTCAGCAGAAAAATAAAAAAAAATACCATCCCTTCTTAAAGAAAGTTGAGAGAAGTGCGAAAGCTAAAGGTGCGTTCAATCCATCTTTCAGCCTTCAAAGAGCAAATTTACAGACCAAGAACAAACCCTTTCCAAGAACTCCCCGTTCCAAGAACAAACCCTTGCGACGAGTTTTTGCGAACTAAGTAAACGCATCTACGAACGACCTGAACGTATAGATGGTATTCACTGAAAAGTTTAGCTGTCAATTTCTTCGCTTGGCAACACTGGGAACGGCCACGTACATGGCCGGAGCGCCACGGATATGGCGTGGCTTGTGCCACTGCGCCCACACGCCGCAGAAAGAAAAAAAGATCACCGTGCACGTCGTCTGCTCCGTTTCAACCCGATTCTCAACTGTGGTGTCAATAGAGATGTTATTAATCGCACTTACATTGGACTCGAGGCATTACTTTGCGTTCGGTGGAGGACAGTTTGGAACATCAAACACATCGTGTGCTTAGCATGCACAGCACCGCCATCCCGCGGAGCCCGACGTAACCAGTGACGGCGCCCTAAAATGGTTGCCTTCATGCGTGCCTCGCCAGTGAATACTCCCTATACAGATACAGATACCTTTATGAGATAAAGGTACACCATTGTGCTCCTTCTTTATGACAGATGCCTGTATTATTTTATCTAGAACCGTCCCCTTTTCGCAATTTTCAATTAGCCATTGCGACAGAATAGAAGCCCGCTTTCACGCATGCGCTGTGTATCCAAAGATCTCCTCACAGCTTATCACAGAGAGCTTAGAGATATTGTCAGAGCTCTCTCTCTCTCTCTCTCTCTCTCTCTCTCTCTCTCTCTCTCTCTCTCTCTCTCTCTCTCTCTCTCTCTCTCTCTCTCTCATCATCCTCTTGGAACTGGCAGTTGCCACTATTTTGTGTTATTTGTAAGCGCGTGAAGCCACTGTGGCGACAGCGCATGCATATGTACATACGCCGAACGCCACAAATCCATTGGCCGCTGGCAACGGGCCCACGACGCATGCGACGCCGACTGTTCACGGTATAGTCGAGGGGGTCGCCGCGAGCCGTGACGCGTGTCCGCATGCCGTTGGCGGTGATCTATGGCCCCCGCACGCGTATACGGAGCCTACACAGCAATCCGGAACGTTAAAAACGAATACGGGCAAAAAAAAAAAAAAAAAAAAAAAACTGTGGCTCGGGAAACACCGAGCTTCCTTTAGTTTTATTTTTTTTCTTTTATGGTTTTATAATCGTTTATACGTGCCGATGCCCCAAATTCTGGCGCGACATGTGGGTCGGAATTTCCAGGCGTTGAAGTTTGACGGCTATATCTCCGGGTTTGTTCTACATAGCCGGATATGTGGTGTCGCGTGCAATGAGTTACGATTAAAAGGGGGCGACTACTCTGCTGCTCCCGTGTGCAACACGACTGAAACCGCGATTCGGAAAATTGGTCGCGGTTGCAGTAAAAAATACAACGAACAACAAAACGAACGAAAAACAACTAAAGAAAAAAAGGTGTGTATGAACTGGGACCTGCGCCGATTGTGGCCAACAAATGAGCACTGAGGGCTCTAATTCATTTTTTCTTCGAGCACGGATGAACGAAAACACGAAACTTTGTTAGTGTATTTTGCTTGTTTTTGTTCTTTGTGGTTTTTGTTGGTGTTTTTTTTTATTAGCGGTTGTTTGCTTGTTTCAAGCCTTGCACTTGTGTGCGGACATTTTGTACGAACATCTTGTGCGTACGTTACTTTACAGTTTATTAATTATTAATTTGTCTTTGCACTAGTAAGTGCGAACTTGTGCGCGCTTACTCAGCGGCTTTACAAATTTCTCGCTCGTGCTCTCATTTAGTGTGTCTAACAAAGAAAGCGTCTGGCTGGCGTCTTGATGTATGCTGAATACGCCTACACCGTTTTACGCTGTGGCGCCGCAATTAATTTTTTCTTAGATTTGGGTAGGCAAACCTAAGCGCGATGTGCCTGTCAAATACACATATTTCCAAACGACTGTGGTCATTGACCCGCTTTCGGTGCAGTCAACTTTGAGACGATCAGCGTCCTTTTCATGTAAACTGCAAGTTTTAATTCATACCGCAGAAGGACAGCCGCAAGGGTGTCGGAACTGACTTTGAGACGACGTGAACCCCAACTACGTCAGACAGCGTCGACTATCAGATGTCACGTGACCTCGCAGGGCATTTTAAAGAGGCTAGAAATGGTTAATCCGTATGGAAAGGACAGAGATACAAGGAATAGGGTCACGAAATACGACAGCGCTGTTTTTTCGATAATAATTAGCCATTTTTATGGCAGAATTGACTACTGGGCTAGATGTTAGTGGTTCTTGAACATGTTGACGTATGCCGACAACTCGATACGAACACAGGGTGAAGGAAATAGACAGACTACAGCGCTGCGGTGTGTATACTTGGCATTACCGAGAAACACTACAGATATAGACGACACGTGAAACTACAGAGGACAATGTTTAACACACATGTAAAAGGGGACACACGCACACACAAGTAGAGAAGCTGCTTCAGCAGGAGCACTCCACCACAATCTGGGCAGTTTGGCTGGGTGAACGCACTTTGAGCTTTCGCGCTTCTCTCAACTTTTTTTAGGAAAGGATGGTAAAGTTTCTGTTTTTTTTTGTGTTTGTTTCTTGTCACGCTATTATTCATTTCAATAGCGTCGATGAACCAGAGCAGCAGTACCTTTTTGTATGGGTAATTCATACTGGAAGCGACCTCCCCGCAGCAAAATCACTGTCTACGGGATGGCGTGAACCATGCACATCGGAATAGCAGTATATACGTCGGCCACGGGATGATGTTGTTCGCGGATTGGTTTGTCTCTTATCGCCCAATGTTGCGCACGTGGAAGCGCCACAATTCCATCTTACGCCAGTTTTGAAATCATAGTGCTGAAGCTTATAAATTCGCACCGCCTCTGTGCGGGTGGTTCTCCCTCTACTTCATTTCCTTTCCTGGCTGAATCCAACTCCCTGTATATTATGAATCCAAGGCAATATCCCTCGGGATGTTTCCTAGGCGCAGCACCGGTCAATGGGTCCTGAAAATTCTTGAGAGGAGCTGTTTACAAGCTATGGGTGCGTTCCAATTTACCGTTTAGACAGCTTCGTTGCCGTCTTCGCGGACAGTACGCCATGCTAAGCCCCGTTCCAATTCGAACGAAGCAATCAACGAAGACTGCTTCAAGGAGACAGCATCGAAGTCAGCAACGATGCAGGTTACCTTCCTGTCTAAATACTCTTAACTAATAGGTGACGCCAGCGCCACCTTTTTGCGTATTAATGTTAAAACAAAAGCACTTGCTCCTTTAATTGAATGTTTAGTATAAGTTACTAGTGACGAAGATGACTTTGTTTAGTTTTTTAATTACGTAACATTTGTAATAACAACGGTAATAATAGTTACGAAACCTGCGGCTTGCGCAACTCAACATGTCTGCTATGACGCTGTCGTCTGCGCTGGTGTTGCGCTTGCGACCGCGGCGCCGTTCCAATTTTATTCCTTTAGACGTCTAGTTAGACTGCTTCGTAGGCTGTCTACGAAGCTGTCCGCGAATTGGAACGCAGCCTAAGCCTCGTCTCTCTGCGTGCCCCAAAATGTCCTTCGTAGGCAGGCACTCGTCTTTATGACAAAATCTGCGCAGGCAAATGTGCGCAGATGTCCGGCAGCGGGATTTCGTTGAACTCATAGAATTTCATACTAATATATACTAGAGGGAAATCTAGTATATATTATAGAGGGAAGTATAGACGGAAATCTAGTATGTAACGCCACTAGCGACGTTCCTCACCTACTTGGCTTAGCTAGCCATACGTCTTCTTTTTTGCCTCGAAGCCAAAATGAACAAAAGAAGGTAACCTTTTTTTCTTGTTCATAATGCACGAAGCTTCTAGATGATCACTGACAAATTAATCTTTTTGTAGGTTCAATTTTGAAATAACAAAACAAAGTTGATGAACCTTCTACAGTAGTATTGTTGCTTTTTCGCAGCCAGAGCCAACTTCTTAGCCTGTTCATGAGCCATGCCCAGGACTAGTGGAACGCGCCCGCCCGGCACATGACGGAACGCTCGCCGAAGCGCGGCTCCCCTAGACAGTGACGCCACAATTCCCTCTAATATATATAAGTATGAAACTCTCTGGTTGAACTAGTGATTTCGTTCCCACCTACGGCTTTTCTCCGTTGCGCGCGCACCTTCTTTCTGGGGCGGTAAAAACCGTGCGCGTTATTACATTTCGCGATTTGTGGCCGAACTGCGCCACCGCTGCTCCGAGCTCCCGCTGCTGCCGATGGCGATGCCCCAAGCAGCGGCGGTCGGCCCATCGCTTGCGGCGCGCCGTATGGGTGTGGTCCCGTCACGGAGGCCATTCAGGCGGAGCGCTCTGCTTCTTTTGTCCTGCCGGCAGACCGATCTGCTTTGTCCCCCCTTCCCCATCCGCGCCTTCCTCCTTCGCTGTCTGACCCGAGAAACGATCCTCGCCGTTTTATGAGGACGGGTAGATGAACGCGGCGCATGCTGCCTCGGTGCGTGCGCGCAACGGATTCGGTGGCACCACCACTCGAGAGTCCGATACTAGGCTGTGCAGGGGTATTGCGGAGAGTCGTGGACGTTCTTGCGCCCTATCTAGCTTCATGATGCAGGAACGCGTAAGATTTAGGACCTCGGGGCACAAAGTTAGGCTTACCGTTGAGCCCAGAAACAGACCATACTTGAGTGTTTTTTTTGGGGGGGGGCGAAGCCCCTTGGGGCTGTTGGCGTCTCCTGTCGTCGTCGTAATCGTCGTCTCATGTAGTCACGGTGCTAAAACATCGGGGCACTAGTTTACGCTTCGCGCTAGAACCCGTCGTCACGCGTACTAAAAAAACACCGGGACACACGTTTACGCCTCGCGCTGGAGAGCTTCGTGCTTCTAAGGCAAGAGACTTTTACTGCAAAGCTGTATATGACTGTACCCCCCAATAGTTTCATCTCCGTTGGCAAAAACGCCAAGGCGCAAAGAATACACTTGTACACTACATGCATCGCCCCTTCCCAAGTTTCACGTTAGTGGAGGTGGCCCGGGATTTTTTTTTTTTTCGTCTTCTTTTCAGACGAAGTCACTTTTTTAGCATTCCGCAATAGAAAGCAGCGGCAAAAGACAACGACCACAAGCGCGACAGAATGATATGAGAGAGACAATGACAATAATAGTAATAATCTTTATTTCACTGCACTGAATACATATTCGGACCAGCCCAAGCCCCCCCAAAAAAGGCTTGTGGGGCTGTGCCCGGCAGTTGCTGGCCATTACGGACGCAGCGAATACAGATATTGTCGTCTCTAAAGAAAAAAAAAACGCAAAAAAAGAAAAAAAAAGAAAAAAAGTGGAAAGAATGTTCGAAGAGGTGTTGAGAAATAAATTAAGCACCAGTAAATCCATACAACAGCTTCAACCACTCAACAGTCAGCCACGCAGTACAAAAACAGCGTCTCTAACTTGAGCGCGGGAGATAAGGGAAAACAGTTCGGAGTGAAGGGAGTTGAGGATGGAAGGGACATAGAATGTACGCAGCCGCTCACCATACTTAGTGCGAACCCTCGGCACAAGAAAGCGATCTCGTAAGCGGAGGTCACGTTGCGTCGTGTACAGTATACAGTGTTCATGGGACCAAGTGTATTTTAACACCACTGTTTGCTTAAACAACACAAAGAGATCGGGCATTGTTGACAACTGAAAAACGTCTACATGCGACTCAAGCGATACACAGTACATTACTGACCTAAGAACGGATTTCAATACACAGTTAATTTTGTTTTTCTCAGAAGGTGGTAGAGAAGTAAAAACTGCAAGTGCCATGCCGCAAGACGCTGTAAGCAAGTGCATGTGATATTTGTTTGCGTATGTATACCGGACATAAGGATTTAGTAGAAAACAGGAGGCAAGCAACCTTTCTGAGTTCGGTACATACATACGCTGCATGGCTATTCCAGGACATATCAAAATCAAGCAATAAACCTAAGTATTTGACAGTGCATTGTAGGGCAACAGGTGTACATGCACATTGGACACCATTACTAGTATGCAAATAAATTGGAACGTGGGGTGGAATAAGCTTAGCTGGATTATGGAAACAAACTAATTGTGACTTATTGTTGTTTATTGTAATTTGATTATCGCTGTACCACCGCATTACTTGCATACAGTAATGCCGCAGATTCAGAAGACAAGAGACGTATACGTTACGATGTCTTGGCCAATGCCCGTTCGGGTGAGAAGTGAATCTTGCTTCTCTTTGGACTAGTGTAGGTCATGTACACATCGCGTTGACCCCGTGTATAAAAGCCGCCTCTCACTGGTCAGAAGAAGGATTGGAGCGGCCGGGATTTTTTAAGTCCTCGCTCCTGGAGTCGCACACAAATCATTCACACCGAGTCCTCAGCGAACGCGCTTGTTTGGGAATGATTTTTCCCCGAGTTCCTCTTTTAGTTCGAGCAGAGTGTGTTGAGAAGAGCTCTCGTTTCCTTTCGTTTTCTATGGGTGCCGCGAAGTTCGAGCCACGGGAGAGCCTCCCCAGCTGCCCGAGCCACGACCATCTAAGCCCGTCAAGGAGGGTCGTGCAAGCCGTGGTGGACGAAAGAGTCTGGAAGCGATACCCAGACGAGACAAGAGTAAACACCGTTATTAAGTCCATTTCTTCTCTTGAACTCTCGTCTTAGAAATTGTCTCGGCTATTGAGGACCGCTGACGGTTTACAACGCTGCCCAGCTGTTGTCGTACCTGGGGGCCTACTTGGAATGCATGGTCGTGTCCTTTCGAAGCCTTGTCTTTCCAAACGCGGTATCGTCGAACGGACTTGGTTGTGCTTAGTGTGCCCTTCGTGTAAACAGTAAAGAGAGGACCTCAGGGCTGGATGCCCTCGGTTTTCGTTAAACTCCCGGTGAACGGCAGACTCTTAGAATAGTGCGCACGATCACGGCTGCACCTGCTCGTGTGAGCCAGTCATTGCGCGTCTCCATTATTAGCACTTCGTTGTTTTCTCCGTTAGCCTGATGGGAATTAGGCTAAAACGGTTGTTGTTTATTTGAATCAAGTACACATGTTTGATGTAAGCATGGTCCGGTGCCACGGTAAAAGCCTACAAGGCGGTGGGTGGTGGTTGCGATGATTTATTAACAAAATATGGTAGAGAAAAGAACTGGGCATAATGTTGAACTCATCGCGGAATTCACCCTCATACAACCAAGTCAAGGGAAGGAGAGCTGAGGTTTAAAATGATAGGGAGAGAGAGATAGAAGGAGGAGGAGGAAGGGAGAGAGAGGAGGGATAGATAGATAGATAGATAGATAGATAGATAGATAGATAGATAGATAGATAGATAGATAGATAGATAGATAGATAGATAGAGAGATAGAGAGAGAGAGAGAGAGAGAGAGAGAGAGAGAGAGAGAGAGAGAGAGAGAGAGAGAGAGAGGGGTAAGAAAGAGGGAGGAGAGTGGGGGACAGTCTACGTCGGGTTCGTCTCGTCCATGGCTCGACGGTTGCAAACGCTGCGCTAGTCCTGTCACGACCAGGAAGTTGAGGAGGTGCTGGAAGGCCCCCGTCGGATGGCGTCCGGTCCCGTGGGGAACCGGAAGTTTTCCAGCTTGTGGCTTGGTGCACCGAGTCACCGGAGGCGCTTTGAACACGGAGTTAGAACCTCCCACTCCTCTGTTACTTTCTGTCATAGTGTATGCCCCACGGACTATAGAAGCCCTGCCTGTATACTTCGCTCCTAATGGCCGGAGTTTGTGCTTCGTATTACCGCCATAATGAAGGCAGTAATGTGGCTTTTTTCCCGTCCCACATACGCAAACACTCATCATTACTTCTAAAAAATGGTCGCGCATCTGCTCAATTCACAGCAAATTTCATAGAAAGTCTTCTGCGTCCCTGTCACGTAAATGCCTCTCATATCTTTCCAGCCTTCTTACTCCCCAATATCGCGCCTCCCACGATAAAGACGGTGGTCGTTCGCTTAAGGCAAGTCAATTTTCCCGCGTTCCACATCTTGCGCGTCATCTATTTAAACTTTTCGTTAGTTGGAATACCGCCAGGAGGCCTAAGCTCGGGCGCCAGTTCTTTTTGTATTTTTGGATCAAAATATTGTTTTCAACGCGTATTTTTTGTTTGCTATCGCAAAAAATCAATTCCACATATGTTTTAAATTAACCGAATACTGCTAATACCGACTATATGTTGATGTTTAGTCTCCTATATGTTTTGTTTTTGCTCCACAATCTTGGCAAGTATGAAAATATGGTACCAGATTTAGTGGTATGGGAAGGTTTTGCGTTTATAAACTTCTTTCAGAATTCTTAATCGAGTGACAGACAGACAGACAGACAGACAGACAGACAGACAGACAGACAGACAGACAGACAGACAGACAGACAAATGGACGGACGGACGAACGGACGGACGGACGGACGGACGGACGGACGGACTGGCAGGCAGGCAGGCAGGCAGGCAGGCAGGCAGACGGACGGACGGACGGACAGGCAGACAGACGGATGGACAGACAGACAGACAGACAGACAGACAGACAGAGAGACAGACAGACAGACAGACAGACAGACAGACAGACAGACAGACAGACAGACAGACAGTCCAAATTTTAAGTTTAAGTATCCCAAGAAAGATTATCGTCACTAAAAATGGCAAATCCTCGTTCGAAGGGTCTACCTTTCGGCAGTCCGCTATGCAACACTATTCGTGTTCTAAACGACGATTATACCAGTTGCACTGGCGTCAGTGCCATCTGGCTGTCTCTCTTGTGTTGTGTGTTCCGCTTTAACTTTTATATCGAACACTATGATACAACAGGTTCAGCAGCAAGTTTTAAAACACTTATATCGGCTACGAGTCTCAACTCTTAAGGCCCTAGTTTCGCGGCCCTGCGGGTTCAACTATAATAGCTCGGAGCGGCGCTTGACGCGTCCCAGTTAATCTGGCACTCCAAACGACCCCACGAAATGACCTCTTTTCCAACACGATGACTTATCCGTTTCCCATTTCCCCTCGCTGAAGCGTGTTCTTCTTCATTCGTTCTTTTTCTTTTCTCCTCATTCGGCAGAACATCGACTCCGAAACCGCACGTTTCTCCGTATTCGTGTCGTACTTTTTTTCCGGCTCATTTTCGTGGCGGGTCATACGAAGCACGGTTTGAACTGCGCGAGGTCATCCTTGTGTTGTCGCGTCAGATTTAATGACCGCGCTTTGGCAAAAAATAGTGCTGCAAAAAAGGCGCCGCTTTGTTCTGTATTGACTTCCTTTTTTTGTTTATGCGTTTTTTTTTTGTGTATGCTGTTACGGTTTGGTTTATACCTTTGCTATTGCCCCTTGTTTTTTTCTTTTTGTGCGTAAGTATACGTATGTGGTGGATTCTAGGGCTCTATTAGAGTTGAATTTTTTTCTTTATTTTGTTCGTTATTCTTTCATAAGCGTAGATCTCTGTAGCAGCGAGTAGAGAAGACTGCCTTCGGCCGGCTAAATTTGGACCGCGAGCGGTTTTTAGCCCAAGCGGCGTGGTCGTGGAGACGGGCGTCGACTGCCTCAGTGCCGAGCGTCGGCTTCTCCGCGTTACACCCATCGGAAGATGAGCTCAAAACGACTCGTCTCTGATGGCGCTCGCGGGACATTAGGCCATTTTAATGTTCACCCCGTCTGCTAAGTTCATCTTTTGTGTCGGGCCCCCTCGGAGGTGCGTTCATATGCGTGCCTAGATGTGTATATATATATATATACCTATTCGAATAACTGCTCGCGGGTTCGCCTGTACAGTGCGTTCGCTTCTCGGAAGTTTTGTGCCGCGGATTGGCTGAACTCGGACGGCTTTTATTTATCTTTTGTGTGTGTGTGTGTGTGTGTGGAGGGGGGGAAAGGACGTTCAAAAAGCGCGCGCACGCGTGCGCATTTAGAAGGCGCGCGTCTTTTGTAGGGCGAAAAGTTGTCCATGGGGGCCACACCCGATGATGCGAGTTGTCCGGGGCTTCCTATCCGGTTTCGAGGAGACCGGTGAGCGTCTCGCCACGTGCGTCGCTTTGCGGTGGCAATACGGGGGGTAAAGCGATCGCCTCTAACCGCCCACCAGGCGGCATCACGCGCAGCGCCGTTTCTTTAAGGAAGCCTTCCTCTCGGGCAAGGAAGAAGAAAGGAGCGATATCATAATGTCTTAAAATGATCGCCAGTGTGGCCCGGGTTGGCATTTAGGGGGAAACCGCGGAGGTGGAGTTAGCTAGGAGAATAATCGTCTTAGACATCATATGGTACATATAATGTTGAGACGATTATTCTGATATGTATAGCAGGCTGGATGATGATGATTTTTCCTTCTCATTCCGGTTTCAGTGTTACTTGTCTGGTTGGCTGCATTTTATCTCTCTCTCTCACACACACACACGAACGCACACAGCGAAGCATACAGGCATCGCCCGCGCGGTCATCATGCTCGCTTCGTTGATAACCTAGTGATGTGGGTAATTCCAATAAATTCCAATCTAACGCACCAGCGCACTGGATAAATACTTGTCGCCTGCGTGAAATTAAGAACGAAAGTAGGAATTAGAACGGCCGAGTTGCACGATTTCCTTCAGTCAGGTCACATTATAACACGGATTTCTTATCCCGCATTGTCATAATCAGAATTTTATATATATATAGCTGCTATCAAGCGCTGTCCAAATTTGTTATTTGCTCAAGAATTTTCTTCTCTAATTTTTTACCCATTGAATTAGCCGTCTTACCCTGCATTTTCCTCTCTGTGGGTAACCGCTTCTTTTACAAAAGTAGTGACACTATGCAAATCCATTCCATGCAAAAGCCTCATTTTTTGTTCTCCGCTAACAATAATCGCTGACTTTTCGTGCTCCGATTTATATTTTCCTGATCGTGTTCCATTTTCCCGTAACATGTATGCTAATAATACATATATTAGTTCATTTAAATTAGTGGCACAGCAAGAAACAACCAGCTTTTTGTGTACAAAACCATTTTGACAGCAGTCACCATCGACTCGTCGTGGGCTTAATTTTAACAATGCCCACTCTTCTAAAAAAGAGCTACCCGCCGCGGTGGCTCACTGGCTACGGCATTGTGCTGCCGAGCACCTGGACGCGGGTTCGATTCCCGGCTGCGGCGGCCGCTTTTCTGATGGAGGCGGAAAGCAAAAACGCCCGTGTGTTCGAGATTTCGGCGCACGTCAATGATCCCCAGGTAACCAAAATTAATCCGGAACCCTCCACTACGGCACGCCTCGTCGCCTGCGTTGCGTCGGTGCGTTAAACCCTACAATCGATTAATGGAAAAAAATGCTTCTTTGCCAACTTTTAACCTAGAAGGGAAATGTAACCTCTTTCCCCCAGCATTCGCTTCCGTTTTGCGAGAGCTGTTGGGGTTGTAGGATGGTTCCTCGTACATTATCCAGGCGTTCGTGTTTCTTGACTCGGACCGCCAATATTTTAATCCGCCCCTTTAGATTCTTGGCAAAGTTCTATGATGATTTATTCAAGCGATGAGTATCCACCGTCAGTAGGTATAACCAGGCAGGAACGAAATCACGGCAGAAAGCAAAAACCCTATTTTTAGAGGACGAACACTTTGAGGACAAACTCCGGGGTTTGGACGTACCGCATTTTCGTGCGTATAACCCGCCCCTGCTTATAATCCACACCCCCACTTCCACCCCGCCAGAAAAGAAAAAAACATTCTCACGTAATGCCCGCACGTTGTTACAGGAAAGGCTGCACCAAAGCTACTGTTCAAGCAACACATAACATACTATGTAGACTGAAGAAGCGTATGTTTAGCAAGTAGAATACACTGACTGCAAGGCGAAAATCACTATTCTCTAATAAAATTCAGTCGTTAGAGTGCACTCGTCCTTGTTTTTTCTTCCTTGTCCTTGTATGTCTCGCACAATCGCTCCCATGGTCAGTGTTACTGCGTAGGAGCTTAATGGCACAACGCGCATTGCCGTGAAGCTGCTCTAAAGGAAAAACCCTGCGTGTTATCCGCACCTCTATTTTGCCACTGAAATTTTGGCATTTTTAGGGCGGGTTATGCGCACAATAATACGGTATGTTACCTTTATTTTCTGCCTGTTGTCAGTTAATCTAGTTGGTCAGGGTTATTTAACCCCTCCTGTGCACCAACCATAGCTGAGCTATTACTCGCGTTGTTCAACGATGCAGCTGGCAGACGCCTTCAAGACATTTTTTTTCTCTTCTGCGCAGATGTGGCAGGACATCGAGAGCGTCCTGCTGGGAGACATGGCGCCCGGTTTCAGCCCCGAGCCCCGCGGTCCGAGCCCGCTGCCGCCCCGGCGACCATTGCCCCCACCCTCGGTGCCCCAAGGCTACCACCACGGCGGCTCCGCCCAGCACCTAGCCGGAGCGGCCGCCGCCTTCCCCGCCGCGCCGCGGCCCGAACTCCTGGAAGACCTAGGCCTAACCGTGGCCGAGCCCAAGAACCCGTACGGAGGCGCCGACTCACCCGCCTCCGTGATCCCCCCACCGCCCGCGTACCCCGCGCCCTACGCCTGGCCCGCGCCTTCCAAGTGTTCGGGCTACCTGGCCGCGGCGCGTTGTCCCTACCCTCCCCAGTGGTGCAGTTCCCTGCCGGACTCCTCCCGTTACGGGCCCCCCTGCGGGAACCCGCTGAGGCCGGCGCCCTCGATGGGCGCCTGCTTCGGGCAGGGCCGGGTTCCGACGCCGCCGCCGTCCCCGCTGCAGCACGACGTCGTGCCGCCCGCGCTGTACCCCGGCCCCAGCGCGCCGGCGCCCAAGCCCCGGAGGGGCCGGCGGTCTCGGGGCCCCAAGAAGGTGACGGTGCACACGTGCTCGTACCCGGGCTGCTCCAAGACGTACTCGAAGAGCTCGCACCTCAAGGCGCACCTGAGGACCCACACGGGCGAGAAGCCCTACCAGTGCAACTGGAAGGGCTGCGGCTGGAAGTTCGCCCGCTCCGACGAGCTGACGCGCCACTACCGCAAGCACACGGGCGACCGGCCCTTCCAGTGCCGACTGTGCGACAGGGCTTTCTCGCGCTCGGACCACCTCTCGCTGCACATGAAGAGGCACGCCGAGGTGCTCTGATGATCGGCGACGGTCTGGGGCCGCTGCTCAGGGGCCCCCCTGCGTCCGTCTCAACTCCGCTGAGGTGAGCGCGGGCTATATATACTCAGGGTTGTCCGTTTTCGGGTTTTATAAATATTTGTGTAGCGTGAGCTACACTGGCCGAGGTTGAGCAGTTTCGCGTGGCTCCTGGAGAGCCGTGCTGCGCATGCGCGAGGAGCAGTGACGTCTCACGACGCACAGCTGGCGCGCCGGATTCGCCGCTTCCGCGACTGGATTGGATTAAATTGGATTGTATTGAATCGGGTTGGATTGGTAATCGTTTTAGCAGCAGTAAGCATGATAATCAGCTAATCCTAGACAACCAGGAAATCTAAGAATAACCAGCTGAACCTTAGCTCACGCTACGTAATTGATGGCATAGCCGAGATAAGCCATTGCTATTTTTTTTAAATCGGGGGGTAAAAACCAAGCGAAATTTTCGATCTGATAATCGGGGAGAAATCATTTTTTTAAACCATTCCGAAATTCGGGGTTTTTCGGGTTAAATCTACAGACGAATGAAGTAATACAGTCAGTTTTTTTATACGGTATCACGAGCTTCCTAACGCGTTAAAATTGGTGTTTCTTTCAAGCTAGCAATCGGTGGGGACATCAGAGATTCCTAGAAAATGCTCTCCGAAATATGTCATTTGTTTTGAAATGAGTCAGCAATTATAACAGTAAAGAAGAGCATTGATAACTTCTAAAAAATGGAACGTTTTGTTCACGAGAAGCTGGTCATCGATTTTTCACTCATCCTTGTTTGCATACACTATCATCTGCTGGCGCAACATGTCTGTCTTCATTCGAGACCTGTCGAATCGCTGAACGTATCTCAACTGGGAGAAAGTTCTCTCGACAAAACAGCTTCCCAACAATGTCAGTGCAGCGTTTGCCAGCCTGAGGTAGCGAGCGGTATAGAGTCATAACAATTCTCAATGAGCTCGGAAGCTGTGTTTGCGGGGCTTGCTTCCAGCAAGAGCTGGCTGAGAACGGCGGACCGTCAACGCACGATTGTGCGGATAGTTACTTTGGAAAGGTCCATTCGGGGAGAAGTCGGGTTTAACCCGATTCTTCTGAAACATCTTCGGGTGTAAGAATCGGGTAAAACGCGAAACGAACAACCCCATATGTAGTACTGCATCGTCTAATCATGGGGCGATTGCAGTGACTTCTTCTAAGCCGAATGTCGTTGATCCACGGGGTTGTCGTCAAATTGACAGAGAGAGAGAGAGAGAGAGAGAGAGAGAGAGAGAGAGAGAGAGAGAGAGAGAGAGAGAGAGAGAGAGAGAGAGAGAGAGAGAGAGAGAGAGAGAGAGAGAGAGAGAGAGAGAGAGAGAGAAAGCGGAAATTTTTATTGATGAGAATAAGTGCTGATAGATAGGCTCTCGCCTTGTGGAGGGCGTAACCAGGCCGGGATACTCAGATTGTGGCTTGTCGTCTAAGTTCTCTTCAGCAAGTCTAGCTGGGACTCATGGACTGGGTGGGCCAGACGAGCCATACACTGCTTATGAGAAAAGGAGAGGAGGGGATATTTGTTGGCGCTCCCATGCCTAGTGATACAGGGTGTCGGGCGAGGGACAGAAATTGCAAAGGGAGGCAGATAGCATGGCGGATGCTGCTGTGTGCATAGGAATTCGTTTCCAGTCTTCTGAAAATTGTTGCTTTCTTTCTGGATAGCCGAGGACGAGATGGGGGCAATTTTCGTCTGCCGTGTTTGCAATGTGTCAGGAGGTCTGTCTATGAAAGTTGAATCCGTTAACTTGCTCAATGGTAACTGAGGGATCCCTGCGGGGATGTATTCGGACTCTTTGCACTTTAAAAAATACAATTTGCGGGAAGGCCTCTGTCAGTTCCACGAATACATTGCTTCAACGAAAATATAAAATTGAAGTGGGGCTTCATAGAAAATTAACTATAAGAGAGAGATGTTTTTAAAAGCAGCAAATAATCTAGCGGCAAAAAGGCACCAAGCTGAAAAAAAATTCACGCATCTCCGCGAAGTGAATCATGACGAGTGGGCGAAGCACTGGGGATCGTTCTTACCGAAAATCACCCGTGGCATTCCCCACTCGCGCATGTAAATGAGTGACAACGCGTGTGCACAGTATATACAATTCCAATCCAATCCTATACAATTTAATTTAATCCATTCCAATCCAATCCACATCCTATCCAATCCAATCCAATCCTATACAATTTAATTTAATTCATTCCAATCCAATCCACATCATATCCTATCCTAACCAATGTAATGCTCCTCGCGCATGCGCAACATTGTGTACACCGACGCCAAGGGACAAGCCACGGACAAAGCGAAGTCCTAAGTTGCTTCGCCCCTAAAAGGCTGTAGATTTAGTCCTAAGCTGGTCTTAATTGAAGCTTACGAAGGGAAACTGAAGTTTGTTCCTATTTTCAGCGTGGTGAACCAATAGGTTAAGGAATTTCTTTCGTTCACTGTGTCGAAGACAATTACCGCACGCTCAATTAGCGCACAATTACCCCAGATACATCGGTCGGCGTATGAGCCAGATGCTGGATCATTCGGAAGCGCGATTGGTATCCGCCTGGTGAAGCGCCTCCTCTCTTGCCTCTACCAACCTGCAAGACATTTACTGTTGAGGTTACAGCAAGGTTGTTCCAGTTCGCGAAGACTGTAGCCGACCATTGGTACCCGATCCATACACGCGCTGTTCTGGATCACGCTATTTATTGTTTTTCGCCGAGCGATGCCGATGGTACTTCTTGTACCGTCTGGCTCATATATATCCCTACCACAGGGTGGTCCTTTATCTTCGCTACACCGTATGAACGCTAACTTCGATTTATTGCCCTCATGCGCCTAATATTGGGCTACAGGAAATGTTAACAGTCATAAACATTTTTGCAATGACAGGGCGTGGCAGCAACAGTGCTCAAATTCGCCATCGTGACGTCATCGTGCAGCAAGTCGATTCCTCCAGATGTACACCCCCCTTTCCGCCAATACACGGCAATGTTTGTCCTTTATTAAAGGGACCCTGCAACACTCTGAACTTTTCAAAGCGAAGCTTTGTACAGCTACTAGCCAAGGGTTCTGTCGCAACCGTCGTCGTCAACAGAAAACTCCCGGGAACAAATAAAATAAATTACTGGTACCAGTAGGATTCGAACCTGGACCGAATGGAGGAACGGAGTGCAAGCCAGTTACCTTACTAATTGAGCTACGAGCGCACGAGGAGACGGGGAGACAGACGGTGTACTCACCGAGCACAGCTGCGGGTTTACCCCCAGCGTTCTCGGCTGAATGCCACGTGATAGCGTCACACGGCCTCTCGCTCCGCTGTGCGCCCCGCCCACGGCACGTGTGACGGCCGTGTTGGCGCCAGTGGTTCGTACATTTCGTCCTCGAAGAGTTTGGACTCGTGTGCAACACCGATAACAAACAACCGACTACCATTTGCAGAAGGTGCATTGACTTAACGTTCACGAAGAACATAACTGCGGTGAAAACGCACAGTCTGAGTGTGTGTTGCACCGATCCTAAGGCCGTTCTGAACGTCGGGTAGAAGTGAACTAATAAAGAAAGTGTTAATGGTACACCGTAACGCGTGATTAACGCAAGCGGGCCGTAGTCACCCGTGGCACGTGGTATATAAAGCTTCGTTTTCGGATTGGCCCGCACTTTTTTTTTCTGTATCCCTAATGCTTTCAGAACGTAGTCAACAAACACAACCAGAACTCAGGAGAGGAGGTCGCAAAATACCTCAACCAGAAATGTTTGCTCTATGCCAGTTCAGATCACTTAAAAACTTGTTCAAAAAAATTTTCTCTCTTTCCAAGTTTTGGCGTTCTTCGTGCGCTCAAATGACGTCATTACAGCGACGTAGCGGCTATTGGCTGGCTTCCTTTCAGTGGCAGCCACGAACGCATTAGATAGCCACTCTTAAAAAGAAAGCCA
>NW_027526225.1:102551805-102618926 GCF_048455015.1 Haemaphysalis longicornis
CAGCGGAGAGCGACGACGAGTGAGACGAGTGAGATTATTTCGAGAAATAAATCGCCCGTTTCTCTCGCATTCGTTTTTCTTGCTCACAAAGTTCCGTGCGCGTTACAATCGGAGGTGCAAATTTTTTCGGTTTTTTTTTCCAGGAAAATCGGGTGCGCGTTAGAATCGGGTAATTACGGTAAATAAATAAATAAATAAATAAATAAATAAATAAATAAATAAATAAATAAATAAATAAATAAATAAATAAATAAATAAATAAATAAATAAATAAATAAATAAATCAACAAACAATATTGCACCTAATGGCCACGTAATCTAAATACTGGGCGCTGGGTTGTAGACCACGCTCTAAAAGCATTGCGGATTATGAAGAATTTCCAGCAAAGTGTTTAAGGGGACCTGTCCGCGTCCTCGAAAAATGGCGGGCAGTCCCGAGGTCTTACCCGCCATGGTGCCTCAGGGGATACGGCGCTGTGCATTACCGGCCGCGGTGGCCGCTTTTCCGATGGAGGCGAAAAGCAAAAACGCCCGTTTGTTTGAGATTTAGGCACACGTTAAAGATCCCAAGGTGGTCAAAATTAGTCCTGAGCCCTCCCCTACGGCGCGCCTCATCGCCTGTGTAGCGTTGGCTCGTTAAATCAATCAATCAATCAATCAATCAATCAATCAATCAATCAATCAATCAATCAATCAATCAATCAATCAATCAATCAATCAATCAATCAATCAATCAATCAATCAATCAATCAATCAATCAATCAATCAATCAAAGTCCCCAAGTCTTTTTTTTCGGAATATGGCGCCAAGAAGTGTGCGCAAGAAACGGTTGCCGGAATCTCCACGCGCTGCTAGCTGGCATACCGCGACTAATTATTTACAAGTGGGGAGTCGGGTTCATATTTCCTCCAATGCCGCCATGAATCCAAGGGTCGCGACTGGCTGTGTTTGCTCGGGTCACCTGGTTGAGCTGGGTATCTGGGTATTGGCTGGCCGGGGAAGCCCTCCGCTACCAGAAAGAGGCGTTTGGGAAGTGGAGGCAAGTCTGGAGGGCGTTGACACTTGGAAGAACTGCAGCTTTGTCCAGAGGAGAAACGTGGGGCTGTCAATTTCTCTCCCGCTGAAGCCAAAGTATTTTGTGGTTATGGCCAACGAGAATTCCACAGCCTTTGCAACTTTACTTCGGACTATCTAACGATGAAAAGTAAACGAAACTCGCTGTGAAACTCACTCGTCGACGAAACGAAACTCACTCGTCTTAGTGGCTAATTGTAACAGAGTTTGTTGAGGGATAGTTTCCATAAAACAAGGGTTAAGCCGGTTACTGTAACCATACTCGTTGCGTAGATGCCCTGTATTGACGCTTACAAGTTCGCTGAGCTAATTAGGGCAAGTAAATTAACCTCGGCGCAAGGATAGTGTAGATTTAGCGGTGAATTGCCATTTTATTTTGGTTGGGAAAGTTTTGATGAAACATTAGTTACAGCCGTTTTCTGCGTGGCGTCAGCGCGTAAGTTGGCTTTGCCGCAAGGCTTGGGTGCTCGCGCTGACCAAAATTCTAGAAACCCCCAGCCTAAAAAGCTTCGCTTTAAAAAAGACAGGCCTACTTTTATTATTTCGCGTTCGGTTTCAGCTCCGCGGTTTAGTTTTTTACCACCTGATGGGATGCAGGATGGGCTGCGAGCAACAACTCGTACTCTAGATATGACACAGAGTCATGACTCGGGGAGCGGGATCGCGATCGCGCTCTTTGTTCTCTTATCACTGGCATGAGGAGCGTGTGGAAGAGGAGCAGCGTCTACGTTCGTTTAAGATAAAAATGACCCTCCATATTCATCATAATCATCATCATCATCATCATCATCATCATCAAAAAGCCTACTAAGGCCCACTGCAGGACGAAGCCCTCTCCCATTGACCTCCAACTGCTCCAGTCCTGCGCTACTCGAGTCCACAGTTTACCCCCGAATTCCCTTATCCCTCCAACGGATTACTGGCCTTCCCCTTCTTTTAGACCCATCTCTTGGTATCCACTCTGTCTATTGGGCCCTATCAATTCCTTCCGAGGGCGAATTGAGCCCGAATTGCCTTTCAGTGTTTATGTGACAACTTTAATCAAATCCTACATCATCCAGCAAGCAAACTCATAGTTAATCATCGTCATCATCATCAGCCCCTAGTTTTTTTACGCTACAGGACGAAGGTCTCTCCATGCATATTACTCCATCTGTTCCCCTCAGGCGATGCCTTAGTCCAGGGGTCTCAAACTCACATCAGTGAGCCGGCCGCAGTCACGAAATTTACTCCTGCAAGGGCAGGGACAGCGAAGCAGGTTGAAATGAAGGGGGGTGGGGGGGGGGGGGGTGTTGACATCTGAAAGGAGCCATGAAGGCAAAATACAAGTTGGGTTGATTAGAAAGACTGCTTAGTCCCCCCGATAACAATGATACCAATATCATCGCAATATTCGAACAAATAACGGATATATTAAAGAAAACGTGTGAAGCAGTCGCGACCCCCTAGCCCAGTGATTCTCAAATGGGGGTCCGCGGACCCCTGGGGGTCTGCGAGAGCATTTGAGGGGTCCGCGAAGCCTACCTCAAAGCTTTTACTCAAAGCTTTTTCTCGATTTTGCCAGCGCTTTCTTGCAATGCAAAAAATGTAGCTTTGTCGCATTACATGTACGTTTAGTTTCTCCGCGTAGCACCTATTTTAACAACTGCTTTTTGCACGACAAGCCAGCTATGAGAAGGAAAAAAGCGTACACAGAAGAGGCAATATATAGGTGTTTAGAAGAATTTTAGATTCAAGACCAGATTGTTTAACATGGGGCGCATCGTCATTAGCGTCAACCATAAAAGGCGGGCATCGAATAAGTGTGTGGGCTACGTAAGCTGCAAGTAGAAATTGTTTGACATTATGACACCAAACAACATAAGCTCCATCGTGGGGTCCCCCATCACTTTAGCAAGCCCAAAAGGGGTCCCCGGGGCAGTCATGGCTGAGAACCACTGCCCTAGCCAATTTCCCGCAACTTTTCTATGACGTCACGTAACCTTGTTTGCGCGATTGGCGGCCGCCTAACTGACCTGTCGCGACGACACATGACTGGACGTCTGTAATGGGGCATCTCGTTCCATTTGACCGCATCACTTGAATGCTAACGTGCAGTTAACGCACTGAAAATTATGTTTTATTGTTGGCCTGTATGACGTCATTCTTGCTCATAACACGTCACTGTGGCGCAAAATTTGAAAGTTTTTAAATACTTCTTGCTTTTTTTCGTTAAAAAACATCTTTTGGGGCTGTAATGGAGCTGAGTGAGGTACTGAATCCTAGTTCTTTCAAATTACACGAAGTTGTATTTTCTTTTCATGGCTCCTATAGAAAGAAACAAGTGCTTTCCGACATCTTGCAAATATGCCGCGCCATTTCTGAATGAAATTCGGCGTCAGGATTCGAGAAACATGGATACCGATCTCCAGGCTGACTAAAATCTGTACGCCGATTCTGAAATATAAAATATTTGTTACACGGGGATTTGTTCCACGGGCCGGGATTGTCCACGGGCGGGGTTGAAATCAAAATGTCCGCGGGACGTATGCGTCCCGCGGACCGCAGACCTGCCCTAGTCCATTCTTTGATTCGGAAATGTCTGATTTCGTCCCTCTGTCAAGTTATTGGCCTCCCTCTACTTCTACTCCCGTCACTCGCTGGCCACTCTTTTGTCCTGCTGTTCCACCGGTTGGCCGTTCTCCGCGATACGTGCCAGAGCCCGTCCTCCCAGCTTGAGCTATGTTGACTTGCACCCGAGTTATCCTTCGTTGCTCCTTAAAGGGGCCCCTAACACTGCGGATAAAACGGTTTCACTATTTCTTTCGTACCGGGAAGCAATATTGAAGGTACAGTTATAGCTAGCACAGATTGAGATTGCGTGATTTGCTCGTCGCAGCAAAGGCATGTTCTAGCTTCTACTTTGCTTTAGTTGAGATTTTTTAGAGTGGCTATGGAATGCGTTTTCTGAAACTCAAAGCCAATTAGCCAATAATAGCCAGTAGCCAAGACAAAACTCTTTTTAAACAAGTTTAAGTTTATAAATTACCTTCTGGGCTTAGGTCAATCATACTGGGCGGAAGTACTTCGTGGTACCCTAATATAAGTACTGGATGCGCTTTTTGACTTCGTTCTGAGAGCATTTCAGACTCTTAAACAGTACCCGCCGCGGTGGCTCAGTGGCTAAGGCGTTGCGCTGCTGAGCACGAGGTCGCGGGTTCGATTCCCGGCCGCGGCGGCCGCTTTTCTGATGGAGGCGAAAAGCAAAAACACCCGTGTGTACGAGATTTCGGCGCACGATAAAGATCCCCAGGTGGTCAAAATTAATCCGGAGCCCTCCACTACGGCGCGCCTCATCGCCTGCGTTGCGTCGGCGCGTTAAACCCCACAATCAATCAACTCTTAAACAGTAAAAAAAGTGCGGCAGGGGCCCTTTATAGGAGCAGTCAGATTTGTCCGGGCTAATCCTTTTAACCCCCTCGTTACGATATCAGCCTACCCGGCCCAGGATGCAAAAGGGAACGGGGCCTGCTGTTATCTCGTAGGCGACGCGGTCAGCATACCTGCACAGACGCGCAACTTCCTTTTTAAGATGAAACGGACTACGCCGCCACTCTGCCGACACTGCGATGTGCGAGAAACCCTCCAGCACCTGCTATGTGATGTGCTCGATTTGGTGCGCAAAGAGTGTCCGTCGCAGTGTCTTTGTGACTACCGCTTTCCGTGGACATTAAACTAAAGGACGTTTAAGACCGTGGGCATGTCCCAAACGTGCTTTACGGGCTACAAAAGCTCTGATCGAGTACTTGAAACACACAGTTCTAGACCAGTCTCTGTAAATAACCCAATGTCTCTGTGCGCATAAAGTTTTTATTTATCTATTTACAAATACTACAGGCTCTTCTCGTGCACATGCAAGAGTGAACACAAAGAAATACGTCGACAGAAATGCAACCTACGACTCGACAATACATCAGTGTTGTTGCCGTAAATTAAAAACGCACAACACACATAGGTGGAGACGTAAATATGGTGACGCAAACGGAAGTGGACAAGAGCACAATGATAATGTATTCCAATTTTGAAACAACACTTCCACGAAAAAATAAATTACCAATACGTTCTGAAAACACTTGTAACGACACCGAGTTCGCTGTTTCTTCAGGTAACATATTCCAGTAAGAAATTGCACAAGGAAACGAAGACAATTTATGCGGATTAATGTGGCTAATCGGTTGCCTAATAGTCCTACTATGATGTGTTCTCGCTGAACGTTTGAAAGGCTCTTGGATGTAGTATTCCCGCGACAATTTGAAGGGACCGTAGTAAAGCTGGTAAAGAAATTTTAAGCTAGATATGACCCTACGCTGCTCGAGTTTTCGGAGGTTTGCCCTATTACGTAAAGTGGTTACGCTAGAGTGACGCGAATAAACAGAATAAAGTTCTTCAGCTTCATCGCCATCATATTCATCGCGTCATCAACTCGCGTAGCAAGTTAGGCATTTTAGCCCGGCTAACATCGCCATACTTCATTATAGATCGTTCTCTGTCTCCCGCGAGCCACCGTCATTGGCCTGGGCAGGGTTGGAGTCCACAGAGGCCGGCCCCACGCCGCGAGAGGTTGAAGCGCGGTTTCTCCCGTCGCTGCCAAAGCGGGGGAGACGGGGGCCCGACAGGGGAAAACAAATCTGGCAGGTTCTCCGTGCGCATGCGCAGTTCGGTGCGGTCGATAGGAAAGGCGTGTCCCGCGACATCCGCAGCGCTGCGCCACGCGGGATGTGTCGTCGCCATGGTATGCGCGCAGGCAGGGGCTGCGTTCGGCCGCTCGTTAGCGGTAATCGAATTAGGAGGTAATCGATAGCCGACCGCCAGGGATATCTGTCGTCTCGATCGGATGGGGCCTGACTGCGGTTCAGCCTATCTCCGGTTTCGACTCCAGCTAATTGTGCCAGCCGCAAAGGTTCGCGGAAGGATAAAATGGGGGACGCCATCGTTACCAGGGCGGAGCGCGTGTTATGTCGCGGGTAAGTTGGCGGTCACAGAGAGGTACAAGAAGTAAGCGAGTCAATTACTGCATTTTTTGTTCCGTTGCTCCGATTTGTGGTGCACGAACGCGCTTGCGCAGAGTTTGCGTGGTGACTTTTGTGGTGGCGTTTGCCCTTGAGTAGACACGGGAACTGCGCCAGATTGCCAGGGAAAGCAAAGCGCAGCAGGGTCGGCTCATCGCTCAAGAACCGAAAAGAGAGCGAACGCTACAACTCAAAAACCGTATTTACTCGATTCTAAGCACCCCTTTTTTTCCACGATCGCGATGCCCGAATTGAGGGGGGTGCTTAGATTCGAAAATCTTAATTTACCCCTCCCCCCTCCCCCGACGTTTTTTTTTCGCAGCCTTATCTCAACAAGACGGGAGCAAGGAATGTTACATTCGGCAGACTATCAAAAGGAAAATAGGCACAGACAGTGAACCAGCCACTTACGTCTGATAGTCAGTCACTTTCACTACCATTTTTTTTTGTTAGGGTTTAACGCGCCGACGCAACGCAGGCGATGAGGCGCGCCGTAGTGGAGGGCTCCGGATTAATTTTGACCACCTGGGGATCTTTATCGTGCGCCGAAATCTCGTACACACGGGTGTTTTTGCTTTTCGCCTCCATCAGCAAAGCGACCGCCGCGGCCGGGAATCGAACCCGCGACCTCGTGCTCAGCAGCGCAACGCCTTAGCCACTGAGCCACCGCGGCGGGTTCACTACCATTCGAGACCGCTGGGCCGCTTGCACCGCCGCTCTCGGTATACCCCAGCAGGTCGTCTTCTGATCCACAGAAGTGGTTTGTAAATGAAAACTTCATAAATGACTTGGCCACAACGTCAACTCGCGCCCGCTTCCATGCGTCTGAAATCCAGCCTGCGACGGTTACCTAGAGAAGGGGGAGGCTTAGATTCGCATGCAAACATTTTTTTCCGATTATTTCTTCCGAAAGTAGGGTAGTGTGCTTAGAGTCGGGAGTGCTTAAAATCGCAACAATAAGGTATATACGAGCCTTAATTTTAGGTCTTACATTCCACTTAAACACGTTTAGCTATGAAGCATTGCGTGCATTTGGCCTCTCTCGCGGGCAGATATACTGATTCCAAATTTATTTAGTCCGTGATGAACAGTCCCCCCAGCTCTAAATCGGGTATTGGGCGCGCAGATCTTACAGGATCTGCAGTTGTTGCAGATGTCAACATTGAATAACTCCAAAATAATAATGACGAAGATTATGGATGGACGTTTATTGGAACAGTCCGTGTTGTTTGGGTGACCACAAGTTCGGGGCCTCTTTAATAATCCAGGAAGCCCACTGCACGGGCGACCTGCCTTGCCCGGTCTACCAGATGTTGTTAATGATCTGATTTAAGCTGGTATGCCGGTACGTGCACTGTTCAATCGAAGGGTTAGGATTTTGGACAATCAGGGCAAGTGTTGGTGTGTGTCGACTTGGCACTTTCACGCCATTCGGTAGAGAGTGCATGGTTTTACGAACAATTTACGATTGTACGCGTTTAGAGTCGGGAATATGGAGTGTAGTAATGGGTCATGCAAAATGTGTTTGCTTGGAGCTGTTGGTAGGGGCCCATGTCTTCGCGAGACATCTTGAGGTGTGGAGGAGGGGAGGATCTTTATTTTAAGCGGTAATGGGCCATGATGCCAGTGAATCTTCTGGGGATAATTTCTTGTGGTGGGCTGGAAAGTTACTACTGGCTGCAATCCCGGAAGAAGATCCCGTTGTGTATGGATGCGCGCAGTGGCATGAGTCGCCCCGTGTCTTTCCAGGGATGAATGAGCAGATGTTCAGATGATAACTATCTCCGGTATATAAGGTTGCATTGAAAAGTGCCCCAAAAAAATGTCGCGGGTTCGATTTCCGGCCGCGGTGGCCGCTTTTCTGATGGAGACGAGAAGCAAAAAAAAAGCCCGTGTGTACGCGATTTCGGCGCCCGTTAAATATCCCCAGGTGGTCAAAACTAATCCGGAGCCCTTCACTACGGCGCGCCTCATCGCCTGAGTTGCGTCGGCGCGTTAAACCCCACAATCAATCAAATGCGCCCAATGTGGAAATGTCGACACGCAAGTCTGAGTGTCTGGGATGAAGATGACGTGTTCCGTGCCCGTGGTGGTTGCATGGACAATTTGCTTCGGCAGTGTCGATGTCCTTTTGTGGGTATGGAGTCAGTAGTAAGTTCCGTGGTCTTTGGTTACTAACTACGCTGATAGCATAGATGATCGATTATTGTATACAGCTGCGTGTGCCTATCTAAAGTCAGCGCTTATTCCGTGTGCAGTTATAATTACACGAGAGCTTTAACTCTTCCCTCGCTTCGTGCATTGTTGTGGATCGGATGCATGTTCCTTTTATTTTGGCAACAGTGTGTAATAATCACAACTGCCACCACGCTCGTATGCGCGTGAAGAACGGTCAGGTAGTGATTGAGCGAGCACCCAAGGGTCAAAAAGCGCCATGACAATGGGGACCGCTCACACAACCATGCATGGAAGGAAGCAGATCCGCTTTTAAGCCAGCCATGCCTCAATGGTCTGATTTCTGCAAAGCTCCTAAAAAGATAAGAGCTTTGACGAAACACTGCCACATGGCCGGGCGTGTCTGTTGTTGTTTTCGCCTTTTCCAAGCCCGCTGGAAGTTCTGCCTCGGATATAATCCAGGAGCTTGTATTATCTATACACGCAGGAATCTCCCAATACCCGCCGCAGTCGTTGAGTGTTGACGTGGTGCCCTGCTGACCACACGGTTGCTGTGTCGTTTATTGTTTCGCTGGTGGGCGGCTCAACAGTAGCACCCGTGGGTCAATATTTTTGTGCACGATAACGATTCCCGTATGGGCTAAATTAATCTGTGGCCATCATACGGTCCACCTCGTACACCAATCGTTGCGTCAGCGCGTAGAGCGCTGTTTTTTTTTTTTTTTTTGCGAAAGCTTTCTTAGTGGGGCCGATTGCGTTCTGCCAAAAACATACTGCTTCTCCCCCTAGACCTGTTGGTCGACTGAAAAGCTCTGATAGGAGCTCTGGGCACACGGCGCGCGTGTGACACCGGGCATTCATTGTGTAAAAACGTTTACTTGAAGATCGCGAAAAAGATACATAAGACAATACACGCATCCATATCGAAGAAGGAGTACAATAGTATACCTTTATCTCATACACCACGTATCAGTATACATTCAGGTAGTTCGCAGATGCGTTTACTTAGGGCGGGAAAAATCGTCGCATGGGTTCGTTGCTCGATTGATTCATTGATTGTAGGGTTTAACGCGCCGACGCAACGCAGGCGATGAGGCGTGCCGTAGTGGAGGGCTCCGGATTAATTTTGACCACCTGGGGATCTTTAACGTGCGCCGAAATCTCGTACACACGAGCGTTTTTTGCTTCTCGCCTCCATCAGAAAAGCGGCCACCGTGGCCGGGAAACGAACCCTTGTCCTAGCCCAGTTTAAAGCTTCACTAGAATGTATTTACATGGCTGGGATAAAACAACTCATACTTGCAGTGCGGGTGCGAGACCAGACGACAAAAACCAGACCTGCTCAGAGCTGTGCGCAACCACCTTCCCGTGCAGCCGCACGTCGTCCTACAAAGAGGAGCGCGATGCAGTTTCCTGGATGTCGCCCTTGAAGCGAAGGTCGCGCACTATTTGTCGCCAGGAACGCTGATGGCCGCGCATCCATTAGGCCTCTGTCGCTGCTGCGTGCTTATAGTCGTAGCGCGGCTCGTCGTCTAAGTGCTGCTGTTAAGACGCCTGCCTTCTTCGAATCGCCTGCGCACACGTCGAACGCTCTCGGAGCCTCCGTTGCGCAAATTCGGCGGTACTTGGTAGCAGTTGGACGTGGAAGGAAAATCGCCTGCTGGTGGTGATTAGGTGTCGCGTTGTTGAGTGCGAGTTGTTCTTCTTCAAGGCTGATTATGCCGGGCTCGTGAAAACAAGTTTCAATGCACCTCTATGGCGGAATCTTAAGCGGACGTCATTGTAGGCAACTAATGGCGGCGAGAACTGCAAGAGGAAATGGAGTCGACGGCCGGGCGCGAAGCGTACTGAAGACGATGAATGTCTGACGTCCGCTGGGTCTCGCATTGCGGCATGCCAGTTTGCAGGTAGTTTTGTACTCGAAAAGCGCGTTAAAGCTTGGAAATTTTGCTATGCTTCACTAGACACGGGATTCTTGCCAACACGTGCTTCCTTCAGGGAGAGATCCAAGTTGTCCGCTTCAGGCTTTTATCCTTTGCCACGAGCATAATTATCATCTTGCTCAGCCTATAGCATTTATATGCTATCTTTTTTTTCTTCATCAGAGCAATGACGTTGAGGATGCCACCACGCATGTCTTTCATTGGACTATGCCCCAGTCCTGGTTATTCTGTTCTTATGCACGCGTTTACGGGGCTTCAATTTGTAGTCTTGCATCTTGTCACTGGCTGCTGAAGCATCACGTCAAGGTTATTCGTTCGTCGTACCAGTTCACGGAGGGAACATTATTTAAAAACGGTGGTGATATAAGGCTATCACGGTTACTGACTTATAACTACGCCTGATGTTTTTGACGATATCAACAGTGACAATTTAATACAAAATGCGTATCAGTTTAAACACGTTTTACTGTGTCGCAGTGGTCGCGCCCGTGTGGAACATTGTCAAATATGGCTTGTATTCACTGACGAGGCGCACATGCAGGCAATAAGGTTAATGCGCCGACACTGGTTACGTCCAGCTTCGCAGGATGGCGGTATTTGTCCGTGCTAAGCACATGACTGTGTTGGACGTTCCAAACTCTATCTCACCGAACGCAAAGTAATGCCTCGAGTAATGTGAGTGTGATTAATAACATCTGTTTAATGCCTGAGTGTGATTAATAACATCTCTGTTGACACCACCGTTGAGAATCGGGTTGAAATGGAGCAGACGACGCACGCCGGTGTTTCTTTTTCTTCGGCGTGTGGGTTCTGTGGCACAAGCCGCACCGTGTCCGTGGTGCATCGGCCATGCCTGTGGCCGTTTTCAGCGTTGCCAAGCGAAGAAATTGACGGCTACACTTTTCAATGAACACCACCTATAACACTATGTTCAGGATATTCTGAGTAAGTGGTAAATTGGTGTATGACTTTTAAGCAGCTATGGTTAATCATTTCTTCGAGGAAAAAAAGAGTACCGGCTTTCCAGTGCACGCACACGCGGAGTGGACGCCAAGTTTTCTTGAGCACTGAGCCTTGCCATCAAATGTGCTGTCTGAGCTGTTTTTACAGCCACGTGTGGGATAATTTTTAATGGCAGACGGTTTTCATTGTTTCCTTGCTTCCGCCACCGCGGGCGAAGAACGCGAACTTCCCATCGTTGTAGAAATAGCTGAACGTGCCTCAGCCCTGTGTTCTTCTTTTCGCAGATTCCGCGTACCGGTGCCAGCGTGGAGGGGCGTCCATTGCTCAAGTGCTGCGGCCCTACCAAGCCGCCTGCCACACGACCAAAGATGGCGATACTCCTCCTCCTACCCCTCCTCCTTCCTCAAGACGCGATGGCCAGCGCGCCGTGCGGCCCAAGGACTCTACTCACACCGGCCATCGGCGACCCACACTGGTGAACACAGCCGCGGCCCCAGAACGAAAACGTCCGTCCGCGAAAAGCCATGTTTTGCGCCTGTGTCCCCACCACACCGTGCCTGCTCCGGCAGCTACCAGGAAGGAACGTGCTTTGGACCACGCATGCGCAGCACCTGCGTCACCGTCAACGAGGACAGTGGCGCGCGCATACTCCAGGACAAGACAGCCATCGTCTCAACGAAACCGCGTCTTCTCCGATTTCTCTACCATCTCGTCCCTGTGTTCACAGAAGATTTTCTGCGAGCAAAGGGTGGCACGCATGCGGAATACTCATCTCAGAGGACGGTAGCGTCTTCGAGGACGCCGGCTTTATTCCTAGAGGGCTGACACGACTGCGCCTGGTGCCACGAAAAGAGGTGTACCCTGTCGGGGTGTGATCAACTGCGTGTGTGGGAAAATGTCGGCAATTCGCATGACTTGGAAGTGACGACGCAAAGCCTGCTTCTGAACTATTTAAGTGTCTGGAAGCTCCACGTGCAAGACACGACAGCTGTGGACCGCACACGTGTTCTCGGATCTCTTGGCGGCGTGACGTTTAACTCGTACGAATGTTCGCGAGAAGGTCATTTCAGGGATGCATGCTAAGACCCGAAAGCAGACGAACGCCGGTGCATATTTGCGGGCTGTCAGAAAATGGGTGACAAAGCACAGGGCACTGCGCTGGCGTCTTTTGGCGGCGGTGAGATAAACTGAAGCGCGTCGGTTCACCGCCAGCTCAGTCATGATCAGGTGCTATTGGCATCTTTGGTTGGATGCTGAGGCAGTTGTCTTGCAGAGCATTCGATGCCTTAGTCTGGCCACAAGCTTAGACGTTGTATTTATTTTGCAGCCGTCCATCGTATTGTCGTTGGCCCAAGTCCTCAATATGTTCATGTTTCAGCCCGCACGCATTTGAGGCTTGATAACATTGTTCAAGACCCCTTGTACTAAACAGAACCGACAAGCATAGCCTGCTTGAATAGCAAGACACTGTTCTCTCCTGTGGATTTCTATGCTATAAATTTTACTCGTCTTTCTGCTGAAAGCTAGCGCTCCATTCGTCGCCTGTCATGATCGAAACTGCAGTCAGGCCCACATCACAGGCTCAAAATCATTGTGTACAATTGGGTCAGCTGGTCGGAGCGAATCAGTTCGTTCAACCCGAGTGTGTGTAATAATACCAAGGCCCTGGGATAGCGTACTGAGCGTCAGTTATGCTGTGCCTCTTAAATGTCAAAAACTTGCGAACCGTCCCCAATATGTTCATGTCACAGCCCGCACGCATTTGAGGCTTGATGGCGTTGTTCAAGACCTCTTGTGCTAAAGAGAACCGAGAAGTCTTGCTTGCGAACTTGAGGCACTGTCAACTTCAGGAGAACTTGGACTTGACCTCGGCTGTGTCGACAAGAGTGCTAGTGATTACCTCAGTCTGCGTTCCATCTGGAAGCTTGCCTTGAACGTTCTGAAGGAGGGCCCTGGCGAACAATGCTTCCGCTCTGCCCTCGGTGTTGTGTATTGTGCATCGCATGTTTAGCTCGTATCTACAGGTCCAGGCAACGTCTGCGTGTGATACAACGCGATGATCGGCGTACAACGCTGCTGCAATAGAAAACTACCAAAAAATGGACGGTCCACGAAGCGTGTGTTAGCGAACGGTCACTGCGAACTTCACCTTCTATACTGTGCAGTCGGTGGCGATGCTCGCGGTCGGTGCAATTTCTCAACCAACGTCTACCACCGACTACGACAGTTCATAAGAAGTACGCCCAGGATTACTATCACCACCCCGCCGCCTATCTGTGGAGTGTACAGGGAGCGTACTACGTAGTGGGTGCGCGTCCGTTTGTGTACCGTGTGTGCTTGTGCAGTCCGGGTGTGTGACGAGTGCCGGTGCCTTTTACGTCATTGATTCTCGTGGCCTTAATTCCGGTGCGCCTTGGACGCTCTGTGTCGGTGTATTTTTTTCTCGAGGAGGCGCCGCCGAGAGAGTGCGCAGCTCACTCAACTCACTACAGACTTGAAGTGTCGTTTTCTTTTTCTCTCCAAGCTGAGATAGGCAGAAACACGAAACGAGTTCAATAAATGAACGAGTGTATTTATTGTTACCCACTCGCATCGCAGTCGTGTCTTTTCGTCCACTAGCGCTTGCACACTTCACTTCCACAAGGTGTCGCGAATTGACGACACACTGCACGCATCTTCCATGAGTTGTCGAGCTTTAGTTTACCGAATGCTGGTTGCGAACCCTTACTCCTGACATCCGGCCACGTTGATCAACAGTCACAGCGGACCCGTTAGAGAATGAATCCTATACCGAGGTTTTTGTAGGGCCATGCGATGGCGAAAGAAATAAACTTGAAATGCTTGATATTTTAGGTTCTTCTAGCTGATACTTTCTAGAACACAATCCATTACGAGATGTGTCGCTTTGAATCATGCGAATGTGCCGGAATGGAATAAAAAATGTTGAAATCACACGCACGTTTTAAATGTGATGTGTTGGTATACGGTTGAGGAACGGGCCTGCAGGCCCTTGAGAGAGAGAGAGAGAGAGAGAGAGAGAGAGAGAGAGAGAGAGAGAGAGAGAGAGAGAGAGAGAGAGAGAGAGAGAGAGAGAGAGAGAGAGAGAGAGAGAGAGAGAGAGAGAGAGAGAGAGAACGATCTGGCGCTGTTAGCCGGGCTAAAATGCATGCCTATAGCTTGCTACTCCCGATGAATATGGTTGTAATGATAGAGATTATGGGGCTGGTGTTGAAGGCGCTGATGCGGACGAATGCGTTCACTTATGTGCAACAGAGACTGGTCTAGGCATGTCTGTTGCAGGTACGCGATCAGAGCTTTCGTGGCCGTGAAGCACGTTTGGGACATGCCCACAGGCCTGAGACGTCCTTCAGAGGAATGTCCATGGAAAGCGGCAGTCACAAAGACACTGTTCGCTCACTATATAGAGCCAATTTACAGAGCAGGTGCTGCAGATTTTCTCGCACGTCGCAATGTCGGTAGAGTAGCGGCGTAGTCCGTTTCAACTTGAACAGGAAGTTACCCGTGTACCCGACGTTCAGCCGCATGGGATGTAGTATTGCTTCTTCCCGCTTGGAGATCCCAGTTGGCATCTCGAACTTGAATTGAATTGAAATGAATCGTAATTTACTTGGCATTAACGTGTACATTACTACCATGGTGCCGCGACTAAAGGCGACGTAAATGTTGCCTGACTTGACCTCTTGCCCTCGGTAACACTGGCAGCACAGACAGCGTTTGAAGCATGAGAACGTTTCACAAGGAAAAAAGAAACAACTAAAAAAAGGGCTAATCAGATAGCAACGCAAAATTATACAATAGCCAACACTTGACAAGAAAAACAGCAGGATTACACTAATACGTATGTTGTAGCCAGCAAACAAAAGGTGGTCCAGAGCTTTACAATTCAAATAAAAAGTAAGTAAAAAGATGCAAAGAGAGCGTGACGGTAGCACAAAAGGGCAACGCAAATCACGATAAATTCGTAAAGTAAGGCTTAATTCGCGTTATGAATGAGTATAAACACCTACAACAATCATTAAGGCCTATTATGCCGGGATGATAATTTAAGAGATTCAGTGTCTGCCGTGAAGTTATTAATAAACAAATACCCCTTGTCTGAATTGACACGCGAAAATTTATGTTGGATTTGAGTGTAACACCCTAAACCAAAAGACAATATTGCAATAGAGAACGAGCAAGGGAAAGCTACAGTTGGAACGTTACAGGTGTTGGTAGCAGAAGACGCAGTTTATTTAACATGGGGATTCCAAAGATTTTCGGGAAAGAAAGCGCCTAAAAATTGTGCAACTTAACTCTCTCGATTGGAATGGATTAAAAGGTGAGAGGGCAATGGATTCTAGTAGGCTTATTTTTAGACGTGAATACGATGTATTTTATCTTCTTAAAATTAAGCTGTAGTTCATTCGCATCCAGTCATAGGGAAAGCTGTTGTAGCCAAGAGTTTGCAGTAGCGATGACAGATGCCACATAGGTGAACGAAAAAAAAAGAACATTCGTATCACCAGCGTAAAGAACGATATCTTGGGTAAGTGGAATTGAATCAATATCATTAATGTATAGAATAAAAAGAATGGTCCCCAATATAGAGCCCTGTGGTACACCATACAATATTTTTTCTCTGTCGGATTTCACATCATGAACCGAGAGGAATTGCTCACGGTCTCATTATTAGCTTCGCAAAAGCTGAAGTGCAGTTTCTGTTATACAATAATATGACAGTTTAAGAAAAAGAATGCTGTGCCTAATTGAATCAAAAGGCTTAATAAAGTCTAACTGGATAGCGTAGAATTTATAACGTTCTCGATGACCTCGGAGGAAAGGGGTGGCACTGAAATTGGTCGATCATTATTAATGTCGCCTATGGCACCACCTTTATGTAAAAGAATCACTTTGCTGTTTTCGTGTTATCGGGGACGATTCCTGTTGACAGTATTAAATATGCTAGGTGACACAAGGCGTCACCAATCAGGCCTGTCACAGCTTTGATTGGCGTGGTCTTAATTCCACCAAAGCGGGAAGAACAATTATTTTTAGACAATTTTGTTCATTTTAGTTGTTGTAGCAACATTGAGCTGCACACGTTTTGAGTTAAGTAAGCGCTTGGATCCGAGCTACGTGAAGTGGACACCCCGAATGTCTAGAAGCGTTGGTTGAACAGATTAGCGAGAGATTTCCGACTGACGATATCTTCTCCTATTTTTAGTTCAGAAGGCCCAAAAACCTTTGACTTTCGAAGCAAATTTTTTATAACCGCTAACGTTTTTGAGGGAACACACTGAATGCTCGCAAATATATTTGAGTAGTACTGAAGGCGCACTCTCTTTATGTCTGCCGTTAATTTGTTTATAACTTTCTTCTACTCCTTGAGGACCGTTAAATCCACGGATTTTATAAATTTATACAATGGCTAATTGATTTTTTTTCTCTTTAAGTGTTCAAGTGTCATCCACAGATTTCTGGCTTTTTTCTGGCTTTAGTCACAGTAATAAGATAAAATGCACTATTATAGGCCTCAATGACCCTGTTAATAAAGAAATCATAGAAAGTATTGGTATTCGCTGTTGTCAAAAGGCCACTTCAATCTATGGACGACACAAGCTGGCAGACGTGGTCAAAGCTACCACTATTAATCTCCCTGAAGGGTGTAGGCGCACATAAAGAACGAGTTTTAAGCTCGTTCAGTCTGGAATAAAGCAAAACAATGGTACATGTTTAGCCATGCCACTAGTAAGCACCCCAGCCATTGTATCCTCTTTTTCACAATTTGTTAAACACAGGTCTAAAAGCGTTTCATTGTGACAAGTAATCCTTGTCGGTATATCAATTAGGCTTGCGAAACCGTTGACACGCACTGTGCTTCTGAATTCAGTGTTCAAGGAGATATAGTTGGAGTACATTGATAATAAAGACGTCCATTATTACCACTTGCTTTTTTGTAGTTGAGATATCTTATAAGATTTCATTGAAAGCTTCCTAAAACAATTCGAGGCGTCCGGAAGGAGGTCAATAAATAACGCGTAGAACATTCGCATTTGTGGCAATGAAAAGCGATTCAATACCCGAATTTATGACAGTATATTCAGGAACAACTTCGTAAAAACGGCCCTCCCTCACATACAAGGCAACACCGCCACCTATTTCAGTTCTTATATTATTAGTTTCTAGTTTATATCCGTTTATATCCATTTATATCATTTTATATCTAGAATATATCCGTCAGAGTACCAAGTTTCACTGAGCGCCAATACATCACAATTATGACCCAAGGAGGACAAAAAAAATGCTACTTTCGTCTTCTTTATTTTTAAAACTGCATACGTTGAAGTGAAAGAGCGAAAAACAGTTTTAGCTAATTCTATTTCCACATACATTATCAGTGAAAGAATCAACATCACGGCAAACACAGCCAGACGACGCGGAAACCATTTGCGGTGCTAACATATCACAGCTGCAGCCTCATTAGACCATTTTTTTTAGATCCCACTCATCCTGGATCCGAAACAGCTTATCACCTTGGTCCTTTTGAACTAAAATGTGCCCGTTGTTCACCCACGCAAAGCGAAAGCCCACGTCCTCTGCTCTCATTCGTGCGAGCCCCAACAGCCATTTATTCCAAGGCCTGCACTGTGGATACATAACATATCATCATCATCATCATCATCATCAACAACAACAACAACCACATCCCCACCACCACCACCACCACCAGCCTGCCTACGCCCACTGCAGGGCAAAAGCCTCTCCCATAGATCTCCAATTATCCCGGTCGTGTGCTGTGAGAAGAGAATTTATTATAAAACCACATATCAGCACACAGCGACTACTGGTAACAGCGCTGCCCGAAAAACAGAAAAACAAAATCCAATCAGTTTTTAAGTACTCCGGGCAGTCAACACTTCGCACGACAAATGTCTATGGTGGTAAAACAAGCTACTCCGAAATCAATCCATAAAAAGTTCACATGCGTTCACAGAAAACGTTCATAAACTCGTTGAAAGTCAACACGGCACAATAGTGATGCTCAGGATGTTGTTCCTGGCCACTATGAAACGCGTAGACCAGCGTAACAGGACTGCGACCAATGTATCCCCGCAAACTTCTTGATCTCATCTGCCCATCTAACTTCCTGCCGCCCCCTGCCATGCTTGCCTTCTCTAAGGCTCCACTGTGTTACCCTTAATGACCAGCGGTTATATTGCCTTCGCATTACATGCCCGGCCCACGTCCATTTTTTTTTTAATTTCTACTATGTCCTTGACACGCGTTTCTTCTTTGATCCACTCCGCTCTCTTCTTGTCCCTTAATGTTACGCCTATCATAGCGGCACGTAATTATGTAATACGTCAGCCCAGGTTCAACACAGCATGTTCCATGCTACGCTATAGATGGAAGAAGACAAGCATCTTTCCTGGAGGATAATACTGATATTTCCGGTGTTTGATGGTCATGCGCAACGGATGCAGCAATCCCCGCCTTTACATTGCCGGTTATTCTACAATAGGCAGGAGACTGCTATGTGATGGTGCGCTTGTATAGCTTGGAAATGCAGGGAATGCATATCAAACACGAGCTTTTGGGAATGACGCTAGACATTGAAGTGCAGCCCTAAAGTCCGTGAAGACGGCCCACTCTCGTGCGGGCTGCTTGATGATGTCAGCGAAAGCCACCCGCAGAGCTGCAAGCTATGTTGCAGTAGTTGGCGTTCCGTGGCTGAGCACGGCACTGATGGTGGTGCGTGATGACGGTATCCACACCCCTATAGTGGATGATGTGGATGATACCGACCCTTCAGTGTGCAGGTGAGTGTGGTCTTTGCATGTTCGTTAAACATAGTCCAGAGCGAAGAACTTCAGGACGGACGCCGTAATGTGCTCCTTTCTCGTAATAACGGGCACAGTGGTCGTGATTATTATCGTGACAAGCGACACAGAAGGGAGTCGGCAAAGAATGCTCACGCATTAATAGCTTAGTGTCAGTGGGCTCTTAAATGTGGGTCGAGGTCTCGCATACGCGCGAGTGTGTTTTTTATGCCTTCAAGAAGAAAACAAAGACACAACGGCTTTGAGTTGGGTGAGTTGGTGAATATTCATTATGAACGATAAGCGCAAAACAAAAGAAAAGAAACATGAGGCCCCAAAGGGCGAGAAAAAGACAGGACAGCGCTTCATTCAAAGCTACCTTATTTTGAAAAAAAAAAAAAAATACACTGCTTATGTTCAAATTTCAGTCACTCACGTGGTACTAAATCATAACCGAAACAAAACGAAGCAATCAATGGCATGTCAGCGCAAGCGGAATGTATTTCCCACTAGACTACAAAAGGGTGTCATTTCAATAGGCGAATTCTCGGTCAAGCAACGCTATGGTGGTCTGCGCGTCTGCGCAGACCTCCGCGTTTGCGCGGCTGCATAAGCCTGCAGAGACGTGCCCCTGATTGTGTTCCGATTTGTTTTTGTTATGATTTAACGCCACGTGTGTCCCTGAAATAGATATTTAAGCAGTGTTTTTTCCAAAATAAGTTATCTGTGAGAGCAGCGCTGTCCTCTCCGTATTGCGACCTTTCGTGTCTTCTTTTTTTGCGCTGATCATCACTGATGAAAAACGAGGACCGCGGCAGAGTATTCGGCCAGCAACTACATTCAGGTATTGCCGTGAACAACGCCGCGAACTGCTAAATAAATAGCAGCGTTTTACTATTTTAATTAGTTACACTGCTTCCTGTTCTCTTCATATACAAGGCTTATATTATTAAGCCAGGTTTATTACTCGAGGTCAAACCCGGTAAACAGCTCATTCCTGGTAGCATTAATCTGACCTTCAAGCTCAGCCAAGGTTAAGCCAGTGCCTCGTGCGGTTTAAAAGAGGGAGGGGGTGCGGAGAGGGAAATGCGGGCAAAGAGTAAAGGCACGTATCCTGAGAAAATGATACCAGGAAGCGCTGGATGTATACAAGTTCACTAGAAGGTTAACGACTAGAATGCTAACGATTAAATACGGAAAGAACAGTGGAGAATCCAAAAAAAGCCAAGGTAACCAAAAAAGAGCCAAGGCAGATTGAAACGAATTAATGGAGAGAAAAAATGGAAGCTAAAACGTCGTTAGAGTTGTACAGGGCTGAGAAATTGGACATCAGAAAGGAAAATTTCTACGATAATTCCAAGGGCAGTGCTTTGCCTTTTGTGGCTAAAGCAGGTTGCTCGCGAGCTAAGAGGTTTGTGAGGAAGAATACAGAAAATGGCGGAGTGGGCGTGTTCTGCTGAAAAGAAACAGACACTATGCGGCACGTAGTGTTAGAATGCGAGGGTATCCATCCAAATCTAAATGAGGGAAATATTCGGCTTCCAGAAACCCGAGGATTCAAGGGCAGCACAGAGGGAGTTACCTTCAAGGCTGTCGAGGCGACGAAAAGAAGATTAGAATGCTGGTGGACGAAAAGCAGAGAGGGGAATATTGCCTGGGACAGCTACCGCTTGTAATAGAAAAAATAAGCATTTTGTGCCGAACAAGTTTGTTGTGCCTGCCCTAATAGCAGCGCTAGTACTAAACGAAGAGTATGATAAAACATAGGTAAATTCGTTTCTTTTTTGGTAAGATGACACGTTATCACCCCGCTACTAAGTGAATACCACTAACAATCATCAGCATCCTAATCTTCACTGCGCGTTCGCGTCTACAGTGCCGACTGCTCCGATCCGTGTCTGTGTTTTGTCTCGGTGCGGTTGTGTGTGCGTTCACTGCGCGCCATCGGCGCGAAACTCTTGACAAACTTGGTTAAACCGCGCTCAACCATGGCAATTTCAAAGCGAAGTTTTTTTGCCGCATTGATAGCGACTGCACGTGAAAATTTACTACAGGAAAGCCAACTTTAGACGATGGGAGGGGACATGATGATGATGGGTTTTCACAAAAGCAATTCGAGCTCCTCAAAAAAAAAAAAAAAAAAGCACTTCCCGTGGTCGCAATATAACCTGGATCCCTCTCGTGATGAAGCCCACGTCCAGCCGATTGCCACGTTCCGGGAGGCTCGAAACAGTTTGGATTGTTGACTTTGACTTTTACTCAGGTTGCACGGGAAAGAATGCTTCGCATTTTATCCAACTTTCTCTGAAAAAGGGGGCTTTGATTTCACACAGAAGTTTTGGGTCACCTTTATGTCGTGGGCTAAAAAACGCTCTGCCGGGGATGCAACTTCACATTGGTCCTTATGTTTTGCGGTAACGTGAAGTTTCAGGCGTATGGCCTGGTGACCATTGCAACCTAAATTTTTTTGTATTTTGTAATATAAAATTTACACCATCTTCCCGCGAGGGGAACCATGGGGTACATGCGACGCATCGGGGGTTTCCGTTGCGTTTCCGTTATGTTAGCGTGTCCATTGTTGTTGTGTGTCCATATTTTACGCAGCATGTTCACCCCCGATGCGTCGCATCTACCCCATGGTTCCCCTCACGGGAAGATGGTGTAAATTTTTATCGGGGTGGCCGGTGCTTGTTACGGTTGCGTCGACCATCGCGATAGCAGGCCTGTTAGTCTCCATTCAAATCATTGGTGGTCATCGGAGGATGTCATCGGCGGAGCGGCGGCGGAACGACTGAGCGGAGCAGCGCAGTTACCGCGTTTATATGCAGCGGAATGAGAGAGAGCAGCGCATGCGCATGTATTAACCGAGCGCAAGCTGCGCGCTAACCCGCACCCACGCACAGCTGGCACGGCGACGGAGCGAGCGCCGGCGAGCGCTAACATGCAGATGGCGCTGCTGTGAGAGCGGCGCTAGTGCACAGCTGGCGCGGCGAGGAGAATGGGGGAGGGATGTGGACTACGCCGGACGACGCCGGATGGACAAGGCGAGTGAAAGAGATGCGTCGCATCTAAAAGATATGCTGAACTTTTTTGCATACCATTTCGCTCTTGCTGCATCGCGTAGTGTAAATTTTTAAGTGGTACTTTGTTTTACAGGTCTCGTTTATTTTTAAGCGAACCCGCCGCGGTGGCTCAGTGGCTAAGGTGTTGCGCTGCTGAGCACGAGGTCGCGGGTTCGATTCCCGGCCGCGGCGGCCGCTTTTCTGATGGAGGCGAAAAGCAAAAACGCCCGTGTGTACGAGATTTCGGCGCACGATAAAGATCCCCAGGTGGTCAAAATTAATCCGGAGCCCTCCACTACGGCGCGCCTCATCGCCTGCGTTGCGTCGGCGCGTTAAACCCTACAATCAATCAATCAAATCAAATCATTTTTAAGCGAAGCGTCCTTTTCCCCAATAATGGCGACCGTCCCCACACAAAAACGCACTGCCGGAAAGCCCACCTTCGCTGGCGATGATGATGATCGTGGATGAAGTGCAAGATGGTTGAAACGGAAGCTTTCTCTGGTCGAAAGCAATTGCGCTCAACGGCCAAAGTCGATCGACTTTGGCCTGTGAGGGCAATTAAGTTTTGGATTTGGATTTGGATTTAGATTAACGATTTGAATTTTGGACTGCGAAGTCCGAAATCCAAGCCGACGTCTATGTATAAAGCCGACGTCTATTTTTTCTCTTGAATACAGGAGAAATTAACGCACACTCACGATCACATACAGCGACTAACAGGAAATACAAAAGGTAAGAGGCCTCGATGAACAGGCACACAAGTCCAACTGCGGTTTGTCGCCCTTCAAAAGTCAGGCAAGCAGACGCACGCATCTGAAAGATTCAACCAGTCCGATAGATCATCCTGCACCGCATAAACACCCCTCACCAACGCAGCCAGTTCACAAAAACTGGCGTAGTTGGTCGAAGGGTTCCGCATGCCGGTCGGTCATGCGGCACTGCCACAAGCTCTACACACCCAGCACAACGAAAACGTCATAAGGCATCCGAATAACACCGAGAAAAGGCAGGTACCGAATTGCGACGATTGCGCCATTTCGATATTTTGAGAAAAGGCAGGTACCGAATTGTGACGATCGCTCCATTTCGATATTTTGGAGGCAGTTTGGATTTTGGACTTTGAGAGAGAGAGAGAGAGAGAGAGAGAGAGAGAGAGAGAGAGAGAGAGAGAGAGAGAGAGAGAGAGAGAGAGAGATAGAGAGATAGAGAGAGAGAGAGAGAGAGAGAGAGAGAGAGAGAGAGAGAGAGAGAGAGAGAGAGAGAGAGAGAGAGAGACTTTTATTTAGCCTGTTTATGCATAGAAGTGGCTTCTCAGTCCAGAAGTCCAAACGCTGTCTTCGCAAGAACCCGAACACGCAAAATTGAAAAATACTGTCCGTGGAGGTCCAATAATGGCACGCTATTGGTACAATTGGAAAGCCTCATTTTCAAACTTTGTTTCGGAATTAAGCCACGCGCCATTTTGCCTTGCATGGAAATAAATCGCGCTATTTGCGTGTTGTGGTTCATATTTTCGTGTATGCATTTCATTTGTCGATGACTTTACTTGAACGACACCACCCTGCTTGAGTTTCCGACAGCTACTTTTATTACGAGTGAAGCCACCGACATCCACAATACGAAATCATATTGCGTAAAGGTGTGGTGAGAAAGGCCCGGGGAAGATAATGATGCAAATTGCAAAAGTCAACAGTCGCCACTGGCGGATTCTTTTGCCGGCTAACCTGCAGGCTGTACATAAAACAAGAAAAGGCGACACCGATGCGGCCTTTATAATGATTTTTTCTTCGCGCCTTCTCTTATGACGCGGCACTTAAATTCCAGCCCTACAAGACATTATTACGGCGCTTGAGGCACTGCATAATAATTGGTCAACAAATTGCCACTGGTTTATTGAAATTCTAGCGTGCACTGAATTTAATAGGAAAAGTCGTGCCATCACATCGGCCCATGTACCATGCGGGGTACCCATTTAGTACGCATGCGCTAAATTTTGTACCCGAAGCAGTAATTTCACGGGTTGGAAGTATACTCCATGCTAGGATGGGGGTACGGGAAGGTGATATGAAAACTCACTCACTCACTCACTCACTCACTCACTCACTCACTCACTCACTCACTCACTCACTCACTCACTCACTCACTCACTCACTCACTCACTCACTCACTCACTCACTCACTCACTCACTCACTCACTCACTCACTCACTCACTCACTCATATTCGCACGCCACGCACTCACGCACGCACACGGCAACTATTTACAGCTATTAATGTCGAGTACAACGTTCGAAAGAGATTTTATCAGCGCCTTTGTAGCGCGACATGCAGACCCCGAAGATACCGTGCAAGAAACCAAGAAGTTCCCGTAGAAGAGAAATTGGGCTGACAGGGATAGGTCCAGACAGACCCTGTCTCCTCACGGTACGCTGCTTTACTCTACGGGTCCGCACTCAGAAGATACGTCCAGATCTGAAACGGGGTCTCCAGACACGCCTGATGAAGGCTATTCGTCTGAATGACATGCGGACGGCGCTTCTTTCGCGACGGCTTCGCCGGGCCGCCATCAGACAAGAATCTGCACTTGGATGTTGTTGACTTGTCTGCCACCTCCCCCTCCTCTTCAAAAACGAAAAAAAAAAGGAAGATGGTGGGAGACAGTGTGCAACCCTGCGACAACGACTGGATAATACAGGACTGGCGGTGCGTCGAAAAGAGAGGAAACAAAAATATTGGCGGGAGGAGCATAAGTTAGGAGGGGGAAGACGAATACACACGGGCGACGGGGCTCATTTGCACACGTTTCCTGCATGGATTTCGCGGCTTCGACTGCGGCGGTGGCGGTCGTGTGGCATCATCCTTCTCGGGTTCCTCCACCGCGTGGCCCCGTTTGGCCCCTCTTCCGGTGGATGGGCACGAAACCGTGAACCTTATCGGTGAGCCGAGAAAAATTCTTTCACGCCGAGGCTCGCGCATTTTTTCTAACCTTTGCGAAAAAGTAAAAACACGGATTCGGAGCGTGCGTGTGTGCGGCGTGACACGGCCAGCCGACGGCAACGCTCTTCTCGAAGCCCTGTGGTGGCTGGCGATGGCGGAGGTGCGGTGAAAAATGCGATTCAGCGGCGAAGCGGGAAGATGTGGTCAGCGCGCACGTGCGAGCTGGACACGCGTCTTACTAATGTTAATTCAATACACGTGCCTTTGGTTGACTGTGATGCTAGTCGTAGAGAAATTAAACGTCGAGCTCCAATCGGTGTCGAAGTTCCACGTTTATTGTTTTTTTTCTTTTTGCACGAAAAATTAAGCTTGTTAATGTAGACAAGGTGGCGGGCACAGATATGCTGATTATGTGCATAAAACGTGGAATGTAATAAATGACTATTTTGTAGCGAAGCCCCTTAGGGGCTGGGGCTGTTGGCGTTTCTTGTAGTCGTTGTCGTCGTCGTAATAATCATCGTTTCATGTAGTCATGGTACTAAAACACCGGGAAACTCGTTTACGCCTCGTGCTGAACGTAACGCGTACTAAAAAAGAACACTGGGACACTCGTTTACGCCTCGCGCTGGAGTGCTTCGAAACGCGTACTAAAAAACACCGGAACACTCGTTTACGCCTTACGGTAGAGAGCCTCGTGCTTCAAAGACACGAGACTTTTACAGCAAAGCTGTATACCTGTACCCCCAATGGTTTCATATCCGTTGGCAAAAACGCCACGGCGCCAAGAATGCACCTATACACTGCATTCTTCGCCCCTCCCCAGGTTTCACGTTAGCGGAGATGGCCCGGGATTTTTAAAGTAAAGCTTGTCCACGACACTTGCCTATGAGTGGTCACTTGTGCAATTATTGTCGAGTGACAACTACACGCGTACCATACGCAGTTAGTGAGCGCACTCTAGAGATGATGACTAGTTGTCAGGGTGCCACAGAGAGCGCTGACGAGTTCCGACGGGTAATATGGAAAGATAAAGGGGTAACATTCCCTCACCATGCAACTTTATAGCGACGCTTTTTAAGACCGAAGTCTGTTTCTCTTTCGTAGTTTAGGGTTGTCCCTGACACGGCGGACGTGATCTTCAGGAGTCGTTGGCGCCGTTGGGATTACAAAGGCTGGCCGCGACCAGTTTAGCGGCTGAAAATGCCCAGATGAGATGGAATATGCTTGGTGTGCTGTTACTGTCCCAGTCTGGGTACATTTACAAGTCCAGTAGGGCACCATGGAGTTCATCTGATGATGATGTCAGGGGTGTATGCCGAGCAAGAAAAAAAAAAAAAACACAGGGAGCTTTTGTTATAACCCAGATCCAAATCTCGCGTATCTTCCTCCACTTTTTGCCTTGTTGTCACGATCCCGATGTTTGTATGAGTATCATTGGTATCTTAGCCCAGTTGAGCGATGGCAAGCGATAAGGCTGTAGCGCATGCATCCGCCGACGTACGAGTGTCGCAGAAAGACAAATGCACCTGGAGCTCCCTCTCATCGCGCCTCGCAATACACGTAAAAACAATCGTCGACGCATCGTGGCAGCCTGAAGGTAACGTAAAAAGGTAGCAAAGAGACCTCCCCGCAGGACAGGAGCGGCCGCGCGAGAGAGGCTGCGCTCAGGGTATACGGCTCTGTGTTTGTTTTAGTTCCGCAGCCTCTTCGGACGCACGCAGTCGGCTCTTGGGTCTTTTTGTAGCCCGCCATTTCCATGACCCGATCTCGCGCTGCCAACACCTGAGTTCGGCGCCAAAGCGCGCGCATGATATGTATGCATGAGCTCCGTGGGTTCCTTTATGCAAGAGTGGGCGGGAAAAAAAAGACAAAAAGGAAGAGGAGGGGGTGAATCTTCAAAGGGAGAGGGGGTCACATCGTGCGTATGTACAGCTTATTCCCAAGCCCTTACATCCCCCCCCCCTTCTCAAGAAAAAACCTAACCGCCGTTTCGGCCCCCGGAAATGACGTAGTACTACGCGGCATGCCAAAAGAGCCGTACGCAGTCGCATTTTTTTTTTTTGCTTGTTGTACTCTCGTGTGTGTGTTTGTTTTTACCGGGTGAAATATATCGCGCCGGATATCCCCGCGCACATTCGCGGAGTTCATCTCTGTCTTTCGGCCTTATCTTATTTTGTTGCTGTATTAGCTCACTTTTAATTTTTTTTTCTCTGCCTTGGTTTTCTTTTCTTGAGGGGTTCTTGAAAGCCAGAGAGCGTTTCGGCAGCCGGTGAAAAAAAGTGTTCTTCCGCGTCCGCGCTTGATGCGTGCTATATCGTGGGATATCCGCGGTTCTTTGACGTATGCCTACTGCGATGTGTCACGGAGTCAACGCGCTCTCGCTTCGAGCGTGGTTTTACCCACGCCGGTCTATCACTCCGTGTGTGAGCAGGTGGCTTTGAAACCGGCAACGCCTGTCGGCAGTCCATCAACGGTCGTGTGTAATACCCGGTTCCCTCGTTCGCAATTCCTGCTACCACTGTGACGGGCTGTTAGGCAGGAAGCAAAGGCTTTTCGCACGGCGTTGTGGTATTATTTTCTGATGTTCTATTTCTCTGTACCGGATCCCTAAAAGTGCGTACCTTCATGTGGTAGCTTTAGGGGTAGTTCGAGAATCCGAAGACTCGTGACTATGTGTTTGAGGGTATACACGAGACGCCCCAAAACCTCGGATTTGTTCTGTAGAAATGAAGATACACCTACAATATTGTAACGGCGTAATTTGGTCCAATATCTGCCGCTACGGTAGCATGCCGATCGGAGTGAAGCAGTCAAGGCGTTGAAGAAGTTTTAAAGTTAAGTGATTTAATTTACTTGTAACATTGATGACATTTAGCACATAAGAATCAGAATGAATTTGTTACATAAATGAGAAAGACAGTCAATAGATCAGGAGTACTTAGCGGGACATGGCTGACTGGATCTCGGTCTCCCGGCGGGAGGGCACGATGACGGGCGGCAGAGTTTCTGAAGTGAGTCCTGGTGCAGGTCGCCCGCCGCCCTCAATAGCCGGAGGAGCCGCGTTATATTCTCTTCAAGCGGTCGGGTGGGGGACGTATTGGTGGAAAAAGTGCATCCTTGCGCGTGCGGACGCTATGGAACAAGGCTTTCTGCAGCCAATCGGGGAGAGTTTCTTAGCTCCAATCAACCATGTTCCCGCCAAAGTGAAAAGGAAAAATCAAACACAGACACAAGGCCGAACCCGAAAGCGCGCGCTTGGAGAACCATGGGTGTAAAGAAAGTAGATTAGACAAAACGCACTAAAGTAAACGGGGAAAAAACAGGAAGGTCGTCTGAAGAACACTGAGGACACGGAGCCCGAAGGCGAACAGCGCACACGCCACGGGGGGAACAGAACGCCGCTGCCGCGGTAACACAAGCCGAGTACATGGCTCGCTCCCCTCGACAGCCGCGTCTCCCGGGTCGGTCAGCGCGCAGAGACACACTCCGCATGCGCTTCTCAGAAAAAACGGGGCTAGGCGACCGGATAGGGATGTTACAAAAGAGAAAAAGCAAACGAACCGGGGGCTCCGCGAATTTTTTCTAATTCAAGTGTTTTCATTAATAACGGTATTAGTAAGGAATTGTGCCTAATATATGTTCCTAATGTAATATAATAATTGTTCCTAATATATACACAAGGAATTGTTCCTAATATATGTCCCTGACATTTTTTTTTCAACACGCGTGTTAGCGCAGTAGACCGTTTCATAGCTTCATCCAGGGTTGCGGTGTTACTACTCCGGAATTGAAATGACTCCGGATTCATTCCACTTTTTCGGAACTCCGGAATAAAATGAATGGAATGGGAATAGAGTTAGGTGCCTTTTTAAGTGCGAATGCACTTCTTAAGCGAGCCTGAATCGTCCGCCGCCGTAGTCCGCATAGCAACAGCTGCGGGTGCGCGCGCTCCTCGTCTTTCATAGCAACGGGGGGAGATGGGCGCGCGCTGCCTGGCCGCGTCCCCATGGCTCATTCTTGTTGTTGTTCCTGCTGACATGGCACATACCCACTTAGGGCGATTGGCCAGGAATCGGGCGTGAGAAGGGCTAATGCACCCGCTTAAAGGAGTACTGACACGCAATTTCAAAGCTAAGATCCGCTCTAGCAATCAAGTACAACGACAACACAAATAGGTGTCTGTGAATAAATGCATCTTTCTTTCTTTGCAGTTGTGTGTGTGTGTGTGTGATCTCTCTTTCGCGAACATTACCGAACCGCGCAAATTCAACTCGTGCATTCGCACTTTCACATTCTTCCCCTCGGGGAAATGCGGGGAATTTTTTCTTGGAATGGAATGAGAACGGGATGGACTCAGTTTTTAGACTAGCTGTGTCGATCTTGTATAACTACAGCCAAGCGGGCTCTGGAAGCAGCATCACTGTAGCCCAAGTGGGCAATCGCTGTATTTAGTTTTTCGGCGACTGCTGTGAACTCGTGGATGAAATTGATGACTCCCAGTGAATCTGCCAAAATAGAAGCTCTAGACCGCTGAAATGTTATCTGCACATAAGTTGAGTGCGCTAAAGCGACTGCTCCGAGTGACTGCCGTCGTATCCCGCCGCCACGCTATTGCCAAAACCTAGAGCGGCAAGCACGCCTACACTTCCCCGCCATTGACATTCCAACCTCTGCTGCCGTGCATCTAGTCTCAGGGGGTAGCACAAACGAACATTTTTTTAAGTGCCAGTTGTCAGACTCAGATAAAACAAAATGTATGATGCCGAAATAAAACAAGACATTTCAACGAATTGGGAGCGCTTATTACACGGTCACACTATATATCAAATTCATGAGCGGTCACATAATTTCAAAATGTTGACACAACTGTGCCAGAATGGCGTTTTAAAGCAAAGCTTTCTACCTCTATTAGCCAATGGTTCTTTCGCGGCGTGCGGGACAATACACTCCCAACACGGCGGAGGCGGCGGAGGGTTTCACTCACGGAGCACACTGTAGCCTGCGCGGCGAATTTACCCAGCGTTCCAGCGCGGAGGTGCCTGCTCGGCGGCGGGCGCGTCGGCGGTACGGCTTTGTCGTCTGCTTTAGCGACGGTTGCTTTGGGCCTATTTTGGCGCAGCTTCACGTCCATTACGCGCTTCCTTGCACGGCTTGAATAACTTGTTCGACAGCCCCTCCTGGGTAACCCGGACCCAACGGAATTAAATGGTCGTACGGCAGAGATACGTTAAGGATTGGTTTGAAGGGTGGGAAAACAAAATGTACTGGCCACATACAGACATCTGGCCGCTAAAGAAACGCTAGTTTTTGCGCACTGCTTGGCACGAATGGGACTCCGTTTTCTAAATTGATGAATACCAATTCGGTTGTGTTTTAAGAGGTATCACAAAAGGCGGAAGGAACAACTGGTTCTGATAAATAGCGATTACAAAACTACCCTGAGCTTTCTCGCAATTTTCAAACTTACTAAACTAACTAGTTTAAATCGGTATAAATGGGAATCACCAAGCTCCCATGCCGAATCGTTTCGGTACCTGCGCTTGTGTCGCGCGGTGGTGTAGCTCCGAGCTAGCGCATCAGGATGGCTAGGTTCCGCAGTCTCAGCCTTAGAAAGACGCTCCTCTCAGTTTTCTTTCTGCCGACGCACAGCCGGGCACGACGGTGGCGTCCACCGCTCTAGCCCGGCCGTGGCCGACGCTGCTGCGTTCGGGACACCGCCCCCGCGAATTACAAGTAAGGGCTGGTAGAATCTTTGATTTCAATCTTAGCCACGTGTGTGAATTCAAGTGACGTCGCATGGGCAATTGCTGTGGGTGTCGTTTAATGCTTTGCTTTCCAACTACCTTCACAGCGTGGATTGGAGCCAATTTTTTCCCCTATCACGCTCCTACATTGCCGTTCAGGATTTTGCTTTTAATTTACCGATTGCACCCTTTACTTCGCGCACAGAAAGTCCGCCATCAGGTGTGTGACGTGGATTGCTGCCAGGCGGTGTATTGGGAAGAGTGGCACGCATGGGAACTTTTTTAGGGGTGAGTCTCTCTCAAGCATTACGATGTTCAGGAGGCAAGAAACGCGCTGTCCCCGTCTTTGCGTGGCGCCAGAAACGTGGGCGAAAATTTCAATTAGCTGCGATCGCGGGTATGCATTGGCCTGAAGTTTCTATCAGCTGCGAACGCGAGTATGCGCCAGTCTGGTGTCTCCATCGGCTGGTACGCGAGATGGTGCTAAAAAAAAAAAATGCTGAGAATGTATTATAAATCTTTATTGAGCAAGGGTTGGGCGATGGTCCGAGAAAAGATTTGAAGATGTCGAAATGTAACCAGCCGAACGGCTGGGGAGGAAGGGGTGGGCACGGGTATGTCATGGCCCGATGTTAGTTCTAACATGCGCGATTTGAGTTCTAACGTATTCAACCGGTACCCTCAGCTTGACGTACAATGAGTTTGGCGTTGCTTGGTAAATCGTTAAGCTGGAAGAGAGAGAATACACATTTAATAGAGCAAACGGTGGTGGTTGAGCCGTCACTCGGTGGGGTGGCTTCGCCCCCGTCCAGGTACCCTTGGGCCTTGGCTGCAGCCCTTGCACGGGTGACCAGAAAGACCTGGTCAGCGTGACGGGAGCTGGTCTGGTCAGCAGGCCCTCCCACTTCTCTGGGGAAGGTCTGGGATTCGGGGTAAGCGATGGGGTGTTTTGACAGGCCCACACCATGTGGTAGGTAGTATTAAGAGAGGGGCAGACTTGACAGGTGAGGGTGTATCGGGTAGGGGAGATAGCGTGGAGGATGGGTGCGTTGTAATATGTGTTTGTTTGTAATCGACGCCAGATGACTGCTTCCTTCTTGGTTAGTTGAGGGTGAGGTTGAGTCAAAGTGAGGCGCAGGTTCAGATAATGGTGCAGGATGTCGTGGTAGCGTGATGGAACAGTGGGAGGTGGAGGAGGCTGGACCGTGGGTTCTTTTCCTGAGGGAAATGCCCGGTGTGGAAGGGCGCGGGCAGCGGCGTGAGTCGCTTCATTTCCCTCGAGGGATGAGTGGCCAGGGGTCCACACGATGTTCAGCTCGGGGAGGGGATTGATCGATGCGAGTATGTGTAATGCGGGAAGTGGAGGAGGCTGGACCGTGGGTTCTTTTCCTGAGGGAAATGCCCGGTGTGGAAGGGCGCGGGCAGCGGCGTGAGTCGCTTCATTTCCCTCGAGGGATGAGTGGCCAGGGGTCCACACGATGTTCAGCTCGGGGAGGGGATTGATCGATGCGAGTATGTGTAATGCGGGAAGTGATATGCGTCCACGTTGAATGTTACGGCGGGCTTTCTGATAATCTGTTATTATTGTAAGGTATTCGGAGCCAGTTGCAGTGGCGATGGCTATGGCAATTTCTTCGGCAGTGGTGGTTGATGTCGAGAGAGTTGTGAGGGAGGTGAGAAGTGTGCCTTCTGAGTTCACAACCGCCAGAGCATGAGCTGGAAGATAATTGTTTTTTGGCGTTAAGCCTGAACATAGATCTAACAAGAGCGATTGGTGAATGCCCTCGGTCATAAAAACGTATAAAAGAAGGAAAAAGCACAAGAAAAAAAAATGGTAATGGTGAAAAGGTCTAAATAGGGTCTGTTAGTGGTGTCGCATGTTTCAGGACATCCTACACTTAGCAACGCTATAACTAAACCAGCACAAAACTTAGCGACAATAAATTTACCGACGTAACTCGGTGAGATAACCCAAAAAGCAGTGATGCTCGCACATTCTCACACCACAAGAGAAAGCATCATTGCTATGATAGTTTTTTTAGATATCTCTCTCTGCACGAGATGTCAGCAAGCTGCTGCCATCCCTCGAATTTAGCAGCCTGCATGCATATTTTGGCAGTTCTCAGCACGTTTCATAATGTCAGCGCTATGCTGAGTTCGTAACTCGATACAGCCACCAAGAAGTAATTTTTACGTTGAAGATTTATAGGAATGCCATTGAACTTCCAGGACATCCCAGTAGTTGGAATGGGCAAGATTTTGGCATCCCGCGGAATTTAAAGGAATGGAATTGCGGAAAGTTTTGATTCCTCGGAATGGAAGTGGAGTAGAATGAGGCTGCCCATTCCGCAATACTGACTTCATCACACCAGTGCGGTTAATTTATTTAATAATGGGGAACAATGCGTTAATTGCGACGCGTTAAAAGTTAAGTGTGATGAGTTAGACATGCGATGCGTTAGATGTGAGGCGTCAATCAACGCATTCAATGTTTATTGGCCACAAATGGGCCCCCGTTGCATAAAGTTGTTATACCGATTAGAGATAAACTATTTTTGCCATTCGTTTTTAATTGCAGGCGGGAATGAAGTTATCAGTTACCGGAATCTGCGTAAACAACCTTACACTGCGAAACAACTGCGCACTGCGATTACCATGTGGCCGATTGCAGTACCGACTCTCGGGTCGCTCGCATTGCAAGGTGGAATGCTGCCTGTCGAGCGAATTGCATACAAACGCTCAGTTCTGCAGCGGCGGTAGCAAAAACTGTCATAAAAAACGTTAAAATAAATAGAGCAGGCAAGAACCTGGTCGCTGCGCCGTCAGAGTAATACCCCGCGAATGCCTAATGAGGTATCCGGTGTGCGCGCACGTGGACCAACCACTTCTCGCCGACTGCGGTGAACTAAATACCAGCCCGCGACGGGGAAGGGAATGACGAGTAGTACGCCCACGCCGTATCCGACAGGATACGGCAAAGCCTCGGGTCTTTTCCTCCCTCTTCTCTACCTCTTTTTTTTCCTTGCTTCTTAGGGTCTCGGCTGACGCAAGGAATTTTCATGCGCGCCGTGTGGTTCTGAGTCCGTCTCCCTAGCTTTCCGGGGCTGCGCAGGAAACTCTTCCATTTTGATGGTTTACCCGCCGCGGTGGTTCAGTGGCTAAGGCATTGTGCTGCTGAGCAAGAGGACGCGGGTTCGATTACCGGCCGTGGCGGCCGCTTTTCTGATGGAGGCGAAAAGCGAAAACGCCCCTGTGTTCGACATTTCGGCGCACGTTAAAGATCCCCAGGTGGTCAAAATTAATCCGGAGCCCTCCACTACGGCACGCCTCATCTCGCCTGCGTTGCGTCGGCGCGTTAAACCCTACAATCAATCAATCAGCCATTTTGACGGTTATCCAGCGTATCAGTGGCGCGGTACACGAAGTGTCTGCAGTTATATAACAGTATGTGATCAATCAATCAATTTTATTTGACAACTTAAAGCGCAACTTGGTGAGTGCACCGACAGTTCGCGATAGTGTGTTAGCAAGTGAATCGACTTGCTTATCCCACCTAAAGTGTTAGTCAAAGACCACTCGAAGCCTTCGAAATGTAGTGACGATTTCTACGGCAGGCGTTCCAATCGTAAGGCCAACATTAACACTCACAGTATGGTTTTTTGGTGTGAAGAGTACCGCCTTGGTTTTATTAGTGTTAATATAGTTAGGGAGTTGAACGTGCTCCCCTTGTATAGTTTATTTAATACATCGTTAGCATGAACAATAATACTTGTAGCGTCGTTCCAACAGAAGATTAATGTAGTGTAATCCGCATAGATTACATCTTTGGTAGAATGGTAAATTCCAACTAGGTCATTTATACACACATTAAATAGGAGGGGACCGAGAATGCTTCCCTGCGGTACACCACATTGGATACTCATCACGCGACATGACGTCATGAACTCTCTCCCGAACACGTATTTGACAAACCTGCCCGCCTAGGCACCCTACATGCGCCTTTTTTTTAAAGCGAAAGCTTTCCTAGAGGGACCGGTGGTGTTTTGAAAAAAAGAAAAAAAAAAAACAAGAAAAAAAATCTAATGGACTGCCCTACTGACGAGTTGGTTGACCGAAAAGATCCGATGAGATCTATGGACAGACCATTGCTCACAGGCGTCTTATCATTCATAATGCGGTTTCGATGCTTGATTTGTGGTTCCCTTAAAATTACTTTGAGCTCTGTGCTGTATGCCTGATTAGCCTAACGCGCGCTCGGCGTCTTACGCCTTGTCGCCTTGGAATTCTTGCTCATGAAAACCGTTTTGCGGTGGAGGTATACAACTTTTCTGTAAAACATGGTTCAGACGAGCGTATTTAGCTGCGGTGTTTTTGGACTATTGTATTTCGGAAAACCAAAGAATCACTTTCCCTTCCATCGCTTACACGTGAAGCAAACGCTGAGTGACGCAATATTTTTTGTTCCGATTCCAGAAAAAAAAAAAAAAAAAAGAGTGTCTGTTCACCCCTTTATCGCTCTTCGCACTCGTGGTGCTCGTAGAACCGACATACATTTTTCGCTTGAAAAAGGCCTGCGGGCCGCTTAAAAGTTCCTGATGAGCCGCATGTTAAGCGTGCCTGGCACTTACAAGGGAGTGCATAGTAATCCTGCACCGTTCATTCACGTGTGCGACCTGAAAGGTCAACGCGTTTCGCACCGCTGCTGATAACAGCTAATCGTTGCCGCCCACGTTAAACGTGACCTGGGCACTGCATGCCGCGGAAACTATTCAAGAGCACTTGCGCTTCTTTCTATTCTGATAAACTGAGCTGGGGGGAAAGGCTGAACTGCGTTTAAATATTCAAGATTTCTGGCACTGGAACGGGTATTCTTATCTCTTTAGAGGAGAGGGTGTGAGAAAAGGGAGGCCAAAGTGGCTTTTAGTCGGAAAACTGCGCTCTATGTTCCTAACCACGCCTTTTGAAACGATTTGACAGGAGGCATTCGTGGGCCTGTAAACACGACCCTTTGACCAGAGTAAATTTTAATCGTTCCTCCCCAGAACCGGATGGTAGAGTCCTCTGCCGTAACAATAAGACGAATTTTTTTTCGCTTTGACACCTGAGTATGAGAGTAACGTTTATTCGATGATAAACTCTCGGCCTATCAATGCTGCAAAGAAGACTGTCTACGCCAAAAACATAAGAGCCAGAAAAACCAGCACCCATGTGCAATGCGCGGTATGCTGCCCCGGTGTGCGCTAAAGGAAGACGGTGTGGAGCAGTGGTTCTCACCCATAGCTGCCCTGGGGACCCCTTTTGGGCTTGCGAAAGTGGTGGGTGACCACGATGGAGTTCGTGTTAATCGGTGCCATAATGTCAAACGATTTGCACTTGCAGCTTACGTCGCCCGCCCGTTTATCCAATGCCAACATTTTCTGCTTGACGTAATGACGATGTGCGTCATAATGTTAAACAATTTGCTCTTAAATCTAAAATTAATCTAAAACATCTATGTGCTGCATTTTCTGTCTGATTTTTTTTCTTCTTCTCATAGCTGACGTGTTGTTCAAAAAGGAGATGTTAACATATGCGCTACGCAGAGAAACTAAACGTACGTTAAATGCGGCGAAGCCACCTTTTTGCATTGCATGCAAGTGCCGGCGAAATCGAGAGAAGAATAGCGGGAGCGGGGACTTTTGACGGAGGCTTCGCGGACCCTTCAAATGGTCTCGTGGACCCCCTGGAGTCCGCGCACCCCCCATTACAGAAACACTGATGGAGAGTGTTTCAGGGGTACGAATGGCCCATCTTTTAGGCTACACTGACTGCTATAAACCAAAAACATATGCACAGCCTGTTTGGTTTTGGAATAGAGGCTGATGGCGCCAACTTTTTTGGGCACACTATGTTGTTGTTACTCAACATAATTAGACTAGCAGTGGGTTCAGCGCGCCGACGCAACGCAGGCACGCCGTAGTGGAGGGCTCCGGATTAATTTTGACCACCTGGAGATCTTTAAGGTGCGCCGAAATCTCGTACACACGGGCATTTTTGCTTTTTGCCTCCATCAGAAAAGCGGCCACCGCCGCGGCATGCAGGGAATCGAACCTGCGTCCTCGTGCTCAGCAGCACAACGCCTTAACCACTCAGTCACTGTGGCGGGTAGCAGACTTTGTAAAACAATACAAAATGGCATAGCAGATATCCATTGCCCTCGATTGGCGCTAGATGACTTGCTGCAATATTCTTCCCCCCTCTCGGACGTGTACTCGCGGTGCCACACTTTGTGTCACACTGCTTCGAAGGGCTCTCCGTCCGTCAAAGCCTCGTTAATCGACGTCTTAAGAGGAAATCGGAACGTCTCATGAAGCCGAAGCCTATATTCAACCGTAAAACTTAACGAATCAATCCTTGGCATAAACCAAGACGTGACTGCGAAGGAAGAGTCCCCAATGGGAAAATGCGTGTATATACTTATTCCACACACAGTTCACAGAAAACCCCGCGTATAAAGGATACACTTTTTTTTCTGACAAGCTCACAGGAACACTGCAAAGTGTCATTAAGGCTTTAGCGTGGAGACTCCTTTGACTCCTTCAAGAAACGGCGACAAAGTCTCGGGGTGGGAGGGGGGTGTAGCGTCGCCGGGTGTGCTTGGATGAGCACATGATAGGCAAGGTGCGGCTTGGAGAAGTACGAGAAACTCTGCCGTTTATGCTGCAATATGAGCTTGAACAAAAGTGGAAGTCCGTCATAACAGCGCACAAAGGACAGACCAGGGGCGGTGTTCTCGAGTTTGTCCGTTTTGAAAACGTCCATTTTGGGTCCGTCTTATTGTGACGTACTTCCAGGTGTAGGCGCGGTTTGGGTTTACTTTTGCGCAACTGTTCTTGTAAACACATTTTAAAAGACTAAACCTATTTCAAACTATATTTTATGTGTTTATTGTTCCGCAGGGGAAGCAACAACAAGGCGACGAAAAATCGTCTGCTCCAAATCGTCTGCTCAGAGAAGCCGCTGCTCATTGCTCCGCCGTGCTTGCATGGCGTAACATCCGGGTGTTCGCTTTTAGCCAATCAGGGCTCGATCAAAATGGACACTTTTGTAACGGACACAAAACAGACAAAACACAATGCCGGCCCAGGACAGAGAGAAGGGGGGGGGAGGGGGTACTAGGGGCAGCACCACCGAAAGTAACACTGCCAATCCTTGAGTGCGTGGTATCGCCCTCTCGACACCTGGCCATGTGTTATGATATCTACAGCCCCATCTCCATTCCCCCGCAGCCTAGAAGTTCCTCTGGATTCGCCTCTGAGGAGGACTTTGTTTCAAAGACAGAAGGAATGGCACGGCGCTCTTTCTTGACCAAGCATCTGAGCCTTCTCCACGACACTAAATCACGTGACGATAAGCTGCAGGTTTGCAATAGCCCTTCCAGTTTTTGGGGTTGCGATATCGTCGTAAATATTACAGATAAGCACTGTAAAAGGTTGTGGAACTTTTTTTACCAATCTCGGCTCCCGAAGTTACCGGTGCTGTTTTGTTCACCTAACGAATTCGGGTAAAGGGTTAGCTATCTTTTGAGTGTGTTCAGTTTGTTTTTTTAAGGGGTGGGTGGTCAACATTTCCAATTCACAGGTCACCCACCGATTTTGATTTCCGCGGCGAAAGGCGGCGTCACAAAGGGAAGGGAAAGCTCCCCTGGAAGCGGGCTACAAAAGATTGCGCGGCTGTAAACGTCGGCGATATCGCATAGGTGCTGTGAATATTCATGAGCGCTATTCAGTGATGCGGTCACATAACACAAATACGCACTATCTTCCTCATATATATACAGCTGCGTGCGAGCATGCGCAGACTCACGACAAAAAAGATCCGTGAAATGTGCAGCTTAAGAAGAGAGAGAAGAAAATAGGAACGGCCTATGCGATGGCACGATGACAACAAATAAAGACATGTAACCAAGTATCCAACGACGAATGAATTCGCAATCCATCAACTTGCGCTTTGAAAGTCTCGCAAGTGGTGTTGGATGCTTTGATTTTTCTACAGCAGTTTGGTTGGATGAACTTGCGACGAATTTTCAATTTCTTTTACGCAACCCTTACTGTTGAGAGCGCTGTTGTTTACTTATGGAAGGGAAGGGAAACTCGAAAGATTGGTTTAACGGTGCCTTGAAGGAAAAAAAAAAACACAAAGGAAGCTCACAGCAGCGCGTAAGACTTGAAGGTAGCGGAGCTGTACGCAACCTTCACGGCCATCACGAAAGGTCCGCGATTCCAGCCGATTTGCTTCTTCTTCGCTGCCGCAAGGACCTTTGCTCCATCATTGTTGCTATAAGTGCTATTACTCCATCACTGTTGCTTCCTTCATTTTTTTTTTGGAAGTGATAATCATTGGACATCACCTTGTAGGAGCGTACTCTATGACGTGTCTTTCTCGTTCCGAGCAAGTGCTGCCACGATTAAGGCTAACGCTGTTCTTTCTCGCCAATTTTTTACCTCCCTAAGTGGGTATGCTTGGCGTTGCAAACGTGCGCAGGGGACGTGGGGTGGTCGTCACGAGGCATGTACACACTAGCGCTAGCCATTTTCTTGGTTTTGTTAACTGCCGGACGGTCACCGGCAGGCCCGCACTCACGTCCGCGCGCCCGGCGGTTACGTCCAAGCTGACATCGCGTAGGGCAAGATTCGTCTTTCGGGTCCGGGGATAGGGATGCTTGAGTTACGAAAAACTAGTTATCTCTAATTAAAAAGGGTCGTATTTTGCGTCCCTGGTCCCTTTGAATTTGGCCAGCTGTTCACTTTGAAGGCTATACATTCGTCCCCTTTTAATCTGTGCTTGATCAGTGATCAAATTAACAGCCCGAGGGACTACAATCACTGTTTATGAGTTACCATGAATTTCGACGTCAATGTGGCTTTATCGGATTGTATGCCGCAAGGCGTAGGCTTGGTGAATGTGTGCTTATATAATGATAATTAAACCGAAAATTATAAATACGCCTTTGGGATAGCTCATATATAACATTTCTGGCGTATTTTTTATACCGTGAGTTGCAATCATCTTGTATATTCTTAGTATGATTTATCAGATGAGTGCACATTTTAAATATTGATTGATTGATTGTAGGGTTTAACGCGCCGACGCAACGCAGGCGATGAGGCGCGCCGTAGTGGAGGGCTCCGGGTTAATTTTGACCACCTGGGGATCTTTAACGTGCGCCGAAATCTCGTACACACGGGCGTTTTTGCTTTTCGCCTCCATCAGAAAAGCGGCCGCCGCGGCCGGGAATCGAACCCGCGACCTCGTGCTCAGCAGCGCAACGCCTTCGCCACTGAGCCACCGCGGCGGGTAAATAACGACTGAACTAACGGAGCTTGCACACCCTTTATCAAAATTTTCTAGGCCAATCCTAAGCCTTCTCAACCACAGAGAATTCAGAAAAAAAGCTTTACAAACACATTTCGTGGTAGTAAGAAAAAAAGGTGTTTTCTCTAACTTTCAGGCATAAAAATCTTGAGCCTCGCTAGGGACTTAAGCTTGTACATTGAATTTTTGGCGGCCTGCGCGTCTCCGGCTTGGCCTAGAAAATTTTGACAAAGACTGTGCGTTAAGCGTCGAACACTGACTGTCGCTTCAGTTTTTTGTTCTCCCCAGTCGAAAATGACGACAAGAAAAAATTCTGTAGTTTGTCGTATTTTCGCGTGTCGTACCGTCGTCTTGTCGTATTCTTGTCGTGTCAGAATTCTGATATTCTGTCGTGTGTCGTATTTCTGTAATCATTTTGATGATCCGTCATGCCGAATTCCTGTCTTGTCTTGATGTTCCATCAGTAGTTGCAAATGGTTTGAGTGGTATTGCTCGATGTAAACAGTAGCATAAATGGCAGTTCTGTTGTGACTACAGGAATGTTTGTCGTTGAGTAAATTGACTTTGTCGTTACGACAAAAAATTGTGTCATAAGAACAGGACTTCTGTTGTCACAACCAAGTTTTTGTCGTACGACAGAAATTCTTGTTAGGTTTTTGCGGTATTGTTGTTATGATTTTAGACTGGGTCTCCAGTGGTTTCCCAGCCATGAGGGACGTCATAACCATGTTCAGGGGGGTGTCGGAAGGAGCTTACATTGTTTATGGAGTAACAGCCGGTGGTGGCGTAGGTGTAGCGTGCATACGCAAACATCACAAAAGGAAGAACAAGCCAAACCAAAACGAGCGAGTTTCGGTGTGCTGTTTGCTCAGGTGGCTAGACGAGCTCTGAGGAAAAAAAAAGCACAAGCGAAAAAAACAAAAACAAAAAGGCGAACCGTACTAGACAAATGATATACTTTGAACGACGCTCTCTGCGGTTTCCGGGCAAAGGTCGCAAGTGTGGTACCTGTACCGCCAGGAGGTGACGTCTGTCGGCGGCTTCGCCGCCCGGAAAAGGAAGAATGTAAATGTCGTGAATGAGTTAAGAGGAGCCTCAGTGTGCGAAAAGAGAACGAGGAGGTTCGCTTTTTTTTCTTATTGAATTCTCTTCAGCGAGCGTACACGACGCGTCGTTGCAGCGTAGAGGGCATAGAGTTCGACAGCCGGCGACTGGTCCCCTTCCTTCTCGCTTTCGACTTCGACTTACTCCCGCCATTTCCCACTAAGTATGGCGGCGTGCAATGCGCATACAAGCAAGGAACAACGTAGCATACGGTAAATGGTCGCGGGTTCGATTCCCGGCCGCGGCGGTCGCTTTTCTGATGCAGGCGAAAAGCAAAAACGCCCGTGTGTGCGAGATTTAGGCGCACGTTAAAGATCCCCAGGTGGTCAAAATTAATCCGGAGCCCTCCACTACGGCGCGCCTTATCGCCTGCGTTGCATCGGCGCGTTAAACCTTACAATCAATCAAGCATACGGTAAATCAGCGTTACCTCGCCTTTGTCCGGGGCTTGCCATGGCGTTCGTGTACACAGTGTTGCGCATGCGCGAGGAGCATTGGATAGGATTGAATTGGATTGAAATGGACTGAATTGAAATTGATTGGATTGGATTGGATTGGATTGGATTGGATTGGATTGGATTGAACTGTATTGTATTGGATTGGAATTGTATATACTGTACACACGCGTTGTTACTCATTTATATCCGCGAATGGGCAATGCCACGGGTGATTTACGGTATGAACGATCCACAGTGCTTCGTCCACTCGTCATGATTCACTTCGTGGAGATGCGTGAATTTCTTTTTCATTAACTCGGAGATTTGCTCTTGAAAGCGCAAATGGAGGCGTTACCAGACGGCTTAATTATCAAATTGTCTGCCTTCCAATGCGATTGCGTCGCGTCCGACCATTTCGGGCATCGTGCGGGAGACTCGTGCGGACAACCCACCCTCTTATCTGAGTAACCCGCTGTCCTTGTGGGTATTTCCTATTGGGTTATCCCCCAAATCGTACTCATACTAAGTAGTGACACTCGCCGCCGTACGCTGTGAAACCTCACAGTCAGCATTTGCAGAAATAAGCTAGTAATAGAGTTTGTCTCTCACTTAAAGGGACCCTGCAACACTTTCCATAAGCGCTTTCACTCTTTCCTTCGCGTTTGGAATCATTGCGAAAGCTATAGTTATCGCCTGCACAGAGCAGCGCTGCGTGATTTGCTCGTCGCGCCAGATATACGCCTTCCATTTCTGTTTTGTTTTTGTGGCTTTATTTTCAAAGTTGCTATCGAAAAGCGTTCATTGCTGCAACTGAAGGAAAACCGGCCAACAGCGGCTACATGGCCTTAGTGACGTAATTCGAGCCGTCGAAGAACGTCAAGACCGGAAAAGAAGGAAAGATCTTTTGAGTGAGTTTACAAGTTATCTGATGAGCATAGAGCAGTAATTTTTCGCTGATGTAATTTGCGACCCCCTAATCTAAGTACTGGGTATGTTGGGTGACCACGTTCTGCAAGCATTTAAGATTTTAAAAAGTTGAAAAAAGTGTTGCAGGGCCCCTTTAATATCCCCCCCCCCCCGCTTCCCTAACCCCGCACTCCAAGCGTGCAACCACCCAGACAGCTGGCCATGGGATCGTGCGGTGGCGCGTTGTTGGGCGTCCTAACTGTATAGTGTTGGAATTACAGCATTCGTGTACTGTCATCATAATTCCCCGTAGGGAAAGAGCGGTGGCGTACGTTGTGCCGTTCTTTCCAAACAAAACGAGAAATGATCAGAGTAAAAGGCCATTGCTCGCGGAAAAGCAAGAGCGGACAAGATTGCGAGGCCCGAAACTGCTTGTCGCAACCAACGTTTTCCCGATAAGACGAATGTTTCTGAGCCACTTCCTTGCCTCAAGTGTTCTCCTCAGGTGATGGCGAAGCTCCATCTAACTTAAGTGACGTTTTATGAAAGAGGTAACTAGGAAGAGTCAAGACAGCTTCAGAGATCCAACTTTTGGAAACAAGAAAGCAAGAAAGAACGGGTAGTTGTTTGATTTTGTAAACGTTTTTTTTAGATATCTTGACGTCGCTGTCGCAACTCCGCCGGCCCTGTATACAAGTCTAGCTCACATTCAAGAGCGCCGTCTTTCGTCGGAATCCTCTCGCCGTCTCGATTTCCGCGGGCGCGCTCAGTCCCGCCGTGTTAACCTGTGCTTCTTCGTTCGAAACAAACCTAAAAGACCGACAGACCGACTACAGAGACCGGCGGCGGCGGCGGCGGCGGCTCGGTGGCCGACGGAACCAGGCCATAAATCGGAGTCTCACGATAAGAAACGCGCGCCCGAAGAGAGACGGGTAGATGGAGACGGCGACGCTAGGAAGGCACACCGTACCGGCGTCGCGAAGACCTTCGACGAGACTAGCTGCGCGTATCCACCGTTCCCCGCTCTCTGCCTCGCCAGCTCTTCTCTTGCAGTCTTCGGACGGTGTCTTGGGCTTGCGCGTCACGCAGTCGTGCGTGGGCGCTCCCGAACGCGTAAGGATGCACCGCTGGGGCTCCCGGAGGCATTTTACTCACCGCAACCTCGAAACGTGTTTCGTTTTCTCTCCTTTTTTTCCGGATTTTTGTTTTATTGACCCCATCGGTCTTTCTGCCACGGAGAGAGCCGGCTGCGTCTTCGTCCACCCCGGCGAAAACGCGAGTGCCTTTTGCCGGCTGGTGCTTGTTTTATTCCTTTTCAGATCTGATCATCTTTGGTGGGGATGTTTTCTTTTCGGAGGGAAACGCGCGACGACGATGAGCTATTCGCTAAAAATGTTTGTTTGTTTTTTTGCTGCTTTCCAACGATGTCGTATCATCTACGTTCTAATAAGAACGCAGACGAAACGAAATCGCCGGAGATGTAATATTTTAGATCGAAGCTGTTAGTGGTACCTAGAGCACGCTTTTCCATGACCGTAAAGAAAAAAGATTAGCCCATGCAGCTGAACGCGCCACCGATGTGGGTGTCCGAATTCACGGTTGATCATGTTTCCTAATGCAAAAGACAGAAAAAAAAAGTCTTCCTAATTTTTCGGCCAATATTTGCAAATTTTGCTGCTGGATCCAGAAAATCCCGGGCCTTCTCCACTTGCGTGAAACCTGGGGAGGGGCGAAGCATGCAGTGTATAAGTGTATTCTTGGCGCCTTGGCGTTTTTGTCAACGGAGATAAAACCGTTGGTGGGTACAGGTATACAGCATTGCTGTAAAAGCATCTTGTGTTTGAAGCACGTAGATCTCTAGCGCGAGGCGTAAACGAGTGTCCCGGTGTTTTTTTTTTTTTTTAGTACACGTTACGTCCTAGCAAGAAGCGCAAACGAGTTTCCCGGTGTTTTAGTACTGTGGCTACATGAGACGAACGACGATTACGACGACGACGATGACAGGAGACGCCAACAGGCTTAGTTCCTAAGGGGCTTCGACCCTACAAGCAACTCCCAGTGGCTCGCGCATTTATCAATTAGGCACTGACAATCACCTCGATCTGTACACTTAGTGCTTAATTCTTCATGTATTTGATCATACATGAATGGGAGCAATTTTGAAATTAAGCTTTCTTGTTTATTTTTTATTTTCTGCTTAGCCGGTTTGTCTGCTATAGGGGGTACGGACATAAAAATGCAGATAAGTTGTTGTTAAAGAAGGATAGAGTGTACGCGCGTGCTCACTATGTTGCGGCTTCTGGGCTTATAATTGGCTCCTTACCTTGCGTAAAAAGCTCGATCTTTTTTTCCCTGTTGACTATAACAGTGGAGGTGAGGACCAGGCTGGCAGCTTTGCTGGAAGGCTGTGTCTAGAGTGCCGTCTCACGATACCATAAGCACTCTACTAAAGCGACGTCCACTGGCGTTACGATAGAAAAAATACCGCGTCTGGCCCTATACTGACCCATCATTAACCTAACGTAACGTAAACTATCCTGGCATAACCTAACGAACATAAAAACAATAATTTAAAACACCGAAAGCTTACCTAACACCTGAAAGCTATAATTCAAACTTAAACACGTAAAAAAATAGAGAAAGCAAGAGCCGGACTCGAACCGCCGCCCTTAGTAACAGGCAGGTAAGGCGGAATCTCGACACCACAACGGCGGACGCTCTGGCACATTTAAGCCCTCTGTTAAATATTCGAATGTTGTCAGGCATGGCTGTAGCGCTGAGCTTGAGCGCCGTCGGACGGCAGCCTAGACACTGCGTTTCAGGAAACACAGAAGTCAGAGGGCACAGTCGCGCAAAACTACAACACTTGATGTCACTCTCACCAGCGGCGCGGAGGTCGTGGCACGTTTATGTACGCCATTCGGCCCACCGCCCAAGACGAGTACAGTAGCGTCGTTCATTGAAGCTCAACATAATAAAGAAGAGTAATAAAACACACGAAATTCAAGCTTTTCTGTTTTTTTTTTTCCTTCGTCTTCATAAGTCGTCTCAGCGCGGGGTTGATCCCGCGCCAGTCAAGCTTCACCGCACGACCCAGACCGGAAACGCCGCCGCGAAGTCTCCTCCGCTCCCCAAAGAAAAGAAAATATAAAAGCGCATAAACATTTGGCGCCGCGGACGGGACTACGAAGCTCTGCGGGGAGATATCGATGAAGTAAGCGATAAAAAACGAAAAGAGGAAGAGGAGGCTCGGAGGGTGACCTGGCAGCTTCCGACGTGGCCTAACCCCCGAGGTAATGCGGCGGAGTGCGCGCGTACGCTGCCTCGCGAACCTTGCACGGCGCCAGGCCGGGCCGCGATTCAGGTATGGGCGAGCGGGAGAACGCTGCTTCATTCAGAAAAACCGCTTCCCCGCGCACTCGCTCGCTCGTCCGGCCTCCTACCGGTCGGGTTGTTGGGCAACCGCGTACGCGGTCGCCTATGGCACGCACACTGCGCCGAGTTGTACGATATGCCGGCCAGCGATGTTCTAGATGCTGCAAGCGCTGCTCTGGTTGTACGTCGTTCTTCATTTTTGTGGAGCACGAAGAGAGATTGTTTTATGCAACAAAAGTCGCAAAATACAAGTGTCTAGGATTGTCACGAGAGAAAGAAACACAACAGATGGTGGTGGCGGGGGTGATGATGTTTGCTAACGGATGGATCCAGCCTTGCGTGATATGCCGGCTCTTGCTCCCCCGATCAACACCTTCTTGCTGCTATGCACGGGAAGTCACCAGGAGTCACTGAGGCGTGTGTCCCTTCAAAACCAGAGGATCAGGCGTAAGATGTCTCCTGGTGATCCAATGTCCCATAGGCAAAAATTATATCATCCAAAGCGGCATGCGGAGCGCCTTTTAAATAACCTCTCCGTCGTATGCTCTCGGCAGTCCATAAGAAAATTTCCGATGTCCCCTGTTACACAAACATGTTGCGCACAGAGATGAGGACATAAGGTTCAGCTTATGAAGCCACGCCGGTGTCCGCGCTGATTTGGTCCGGATGCGGAACAGTAAGGATGCCTCTGTGACTCTGTCCTCTTCATTTCTTATGTAACACAAGGTTGGTGTTGTGGTCGCCAAAGAGATCTGAAGTGTTCTTTAATGATGGTCCTTACGATTCGAAGTTCGTCTGGAACCACTTTCAGAGACCGAGTACAAGAGTGCAGTTCGACAACAGTGTTTTTTTTTGTGTGTGGAAACAGCAGAATGTGAATCCGGTTCGGGTACCCTATAGGCACGCATAAAACAAAACCCGAACGCAATTCCAAATAAGCGAGGTTCCGTCCGAAATGCACTGCAATGAAGAGAAATCAGCCCTTCTGGAATTGTAAGTTTTTACTAATAGTGGTGTCGGTAGATAAGTCCCATTTAAGAAACGTCCGTCTGGAACCGTGAGCGGGACATGCAGGCATGAACATGCAGATTCATTCCTGAGCTTATGGGACTAGAGCTTATCTTCTAGGTACATGCGGCCAGGGAAATGTTAGTTATGGAGATATTTATGGGTAAGACCAGTGTCTCAGGGACGTGTTGGCAGAAGTGAGTTCATTGGGGGCCCATGGACACCGAAATATAAAATATCTAGCGCCATGTTGTGTGCCCCTTTCTTCCATTAACCGTGTTTTTGAGCACATTTTCCAACAAAATGTATCGAAAAATAAGCTACGCCCGTCCTGACAAGGGCATGTCTATTGCGAATGTATGGACAAAATCGTGTCCCTCCGTACGTGGAAATGGTCGACCTTTCTTTATTTTTTTAATCATCAGCACTGTAGATCCTCTGCAGACCCATATATGTAGCGGGCATACAACATCACAGGTATCTAATGAGGAACAAGGTAAAAGAAATACGATATTTTCAGGGAAGGTAAGCGGAACAGCGCAACAGTTTTTCAATAGCGAGTGCATCAATAGTACATTGGCACTCTTCGCATAGACGAGAAAAAAAAAATACTAGAAACCGCAAGCTACACATAAAAAAAAAACTGTGGTTGATTCCTTTGTCATAGGAATCGCTAAAATACTAAAGTTAAATGTGCAGTGGAATCTGCAGCGAAATGAGCACGATTTTCGGGTTGTCGGCTGTCTTGCGGGTGTGCTGGACGAGCAACGTCCATCTGGCGGGTCGCTTCGGAAATGGTATACTGGTGTCATTTCCGTGACGGATATGACGTCAGTGATATCTTGGTGTATCCCGGCATAAAACACTTTCGCGTTGCAATATAAAACCCGAAAACGAGCAACCCTAAGTATAACGCACTCTTTAGTACTTAAGGTTGCTTCCCCGCGAGAAGACCCTGCGTGCAGGGGTGCACCCTTTACAGGCCACTTGGTTTGTTGCACTGGCGTCGCTTCCGTGACGGATAGGACGTCATGGAAATCTTTGTGTATCCCGGAATAAAACACTTTCGCGTCGAAAAAAAGATGCACAAAAAAGTACAATGCAACGCTGCAAGACACTTTTTGCGCTATCACAACAACAACAACAACAGCAACAACAACAACAACAACAGCAACATCAGCAGCAAATAACTACACAGGCTCCGTTAGCTGCACCACAAGTGAACAAAATTGATGAATATTTGTATTATTAACAGCTTCGCTTGGTAGCGCGTTCCCAGCGTTCACAGCGCGAGGAAAAAAGGAATATTTCAGCACATTGTTATGCGCACTGAAGGGCCATATGCACTTATCGTAGTTTGTCCTACTAGAACGGTGGCCATGCGGATGAATATAGTCGTCTTTAACTATTTTTGTTACGGCTCCATCTCTGCATTGCAGCTCAAAAAATGGAATGGTTTATTTAGAACTGCTGCTTTTTGATAGACGTCCATTGAAACACAAGAAGAACCTTATTCTGAAGTTCCAGGGTACGCTATAATGTGGCGATAACGAAGTCTAAAAATATCTTGGTTTGGGCATCATGCGATGCTGAACAAAGGACGAGGGTTAAGAAGAACAAGAGGCGACACCGAGCGCTCTGCGTGTCGTGTCTTTTTTAAAGGCGATAGTCTTTCTTGGGCTACTTAAACGCAGAAATTTTGGTCTGTCTGTAAAGCTGTCTGTGACTCGATTCAGTTACCCGGCAAAAGTGAAACAGAAGCTGCGCAATAGTCTTATATACCCACAGCCAAATCTGAACCTTTAAGACCAGTATCAATGATCTGTAAACATTGTTGAACAAGAACAGGGCATTACGTAAATATAAGGCAGAAAAGTAATACATTAGTAATATTTGCAGTGTTCCTTTATTATAAATACACAGATGCTTGGTTTTTGCGATAGCAAATACAATACTACATCAACTGCAGAAAACCGTCGCCTGCTGTTGCCCGCGCTGCCTGGCGGCATTTAAAACAAATCAAACAGCAACAGCAACGAAAGGTTCCACTAGATTGGTTCCACGTTCCGCTTGGAACGCTCGTGGAGTAGTGCAACGTGGTTTTATAAACGTTGTAGTAGTTTGCCTCGATTCACGCGCGTCTCCGCCGTACGGCAGCGCTGGCATCAAGGCACCCGTCCTGGAGCAGTGGAACGCGGCAAATTTAAATTGACCAGAGCAAACCTTTAGCGTGCTTACCTTAGGAGGAGTGCGACGGAAGAGGAACAGCATGAGAGTTGAGCGGGAATGCAAAGGGAGGCATTGACTTGGCAAATGGCGACGAAAGACTATTGTCTTTTGTTGACATTTGCAACGAAAGGAGCAGATAAGCGGCCAATTTTTCTTCGTCCTCGTCTGTTGTTTAGCCAGCGCAATTACTCTAATTGCGGTCCAAATGTCGGCAATTTTCTAACCCTGTTGTTTCAGCGACCCAAACCCGCCATGGATCTATGAGGTGCGCTGTGGCAAAGATATCCGGATATTAATGTAGGCCGCGAGGGGTTTCTCACCTTGAACCCAACATCGGTTACGCAGTTCATTTCTCCATTCGCATACACCAGAAACCTAATCTCTGGCGGCTTGTATTCAAGCGAGCGACCTCGTGCTGCCAGCAGCAACGGCGCCTCGGCTTATAACACGGCGCACCTACAAAGCCGTGCAAATTAATTAACCCGGAGTTTTCCTTCGCAGTTCTTGGCAGTAAGGCAGCCACTCTCGCAATTGATTCGGGGGTCAGACAACTGATTCTTGCGTGCCGCCGTCTTTATTGCAGGATGAAATGGGACCTTCAACAAGGCACCGCGCCGTCCAGCTATTGTACCGGTCGAGGCAATTCTCTGAGCGCTCCAGGGCTGCGAATGGGAGGTGCCCACGTATCGGCTATGCAACACGTACCCTGCAAGCTGCGTCGGCGTGCACGTATTCTCTCCCGGTTAGCAAAGCGAGCGTGACGGCTTTATATACCGCACCTCCGGCAAGCCGGCAACACCGTGAAACGAGACCGTCTAGGAAGGGTCTGCTGGGAATAACGAGAATAGAACCGACATCTCCCGCATGCTTAGGGCTCCGTGAAAAGGCTCGCTAATTTGTACGGCGGCCTCGCCTACAATATTCATACGCCGCTTCTCTTTTTTTTTCCCTCATTCTTCCTTCGCTCTCGACGCCTCGTTCTCTACCTCCACCAGATGCCTCGCGAGCTTTCTGTTTAATGCGCGCTAACTACATCTTCTGAGGACATGCCGCGTCCCGTGTTGCCAAGTTTTATACGCTTGACGAAGGTCGTTTGTTTCAAGCGTCTACGACAACACTCGCCCGTACCTCTTCCTCGCTAGTATGTATTCCTATTATCGTTACACCGGCGAGGTCCAAGTCCCTCAAGCTCCCGCTCTCGCTACATCCTCGGAGACGCATGTGGCGCTCGCTTCAAGACGACGTTGTGTTTGTTTTGCATCGCGGCGGCTTATGGTGACCGCTGTATACGTGCACGCGAGATTCGCCGCGGGATATTACAGTGCGTAGGACGGGGCTCGCCTCGCCGCTCAGCGTAGCCTGCGCGCAGACGAGGAACACGCACGTGTACCTCGAATACGCGCTGTCGTTGTGGAAAACCTTGTGCCATTTTAATTTCTGATTTGGCTGCCTGGTCACATCACCGATGTGACAAAGCTTGCTAAGTAAGGACGCATGTGCCTCATGCGACAACGTGGGAGACACTGATTTATAAGCTAGAATGCTTGTACTTGTTTTCCCCCATTGTTCGCGGATAAGCGCTTATCTCCCAACGGAAACAGGAAGCAACGGAGCATCGAATGTGCTTCTCTGTCACCTCCGGGGTACCTCAGGGCAGCGTGCTGGGTTCGTTATTGTTCCTAATTTTTGTAACTGGTGGTGGTGGTGGTGATTTATTAAGAAGGCAGGGAAGAGAAAAGAACTGGGGATATTGTTGAACTCAACGGGGAGTTCACCCTCATACGACCCAGTCCAGGGAAGGGAAAGAGGGTTGAAAAGATAGGAAGACATCGTGCCCGAAGATGTCACCATGAAGTTGTTTCCAAGTGATTGTATTATGTTTAAAAAATGTTGTCAGGAGGTAATTGCATGAATTTACAGTAATTACTCGCTATTGTTAGTGAGTTAAAGAGCACATGTTCCGATCGTCCCATGCAACATCCTCGACAACTGCGGTACTCTGTGCCATTCTAAAGGCTGTAAAGTTTGTCACAAGTGCTAGGTGGGTTGTCTGCTGAGAATCAAAGCCAGCGCTGTACTCCTTTCAAACGTTCAGGGCAGGAATGGGTACCGCATATTGGCTCTTACGATTGCCGAAAATTTTCAAACGGCCCATGATATAGGGCATGTCGTGGATATGCAATTGGTAGCCAGCCAGAGCGGCTTCGAAAGAAATGAGAGAACAGACAGACTCGTAAAACAGGGGCGAGCTGCCCTTCCGCTCTCCGCCGATGATAAAAAGAGCATTATAGGGAAGCTGAGTGAGCAGTGGTCCGAAGAGGCGTGGTTTGATGAGGACATGAAGTGGTCGTTGCTGTACGCAATAGGCCCGGCCTTACAGTTCAGATTGAATGTGGAGTTGCCGGGAAATGTGGAAACTCTGTTCCACCGTATGGGATTGGGCGTTTCCTATGCAAATTCGTTTGTGTTCAAGTTAACTGCGTCTACTCCCCATCCTACACAAGCGGAGAGCCCGGGGAAGGTGTTTCGTATGTGTTATTAGATTGCACATTATACTTCCGACAAAGACGTGAGATGTATACGACAAACTGACATTAGCTAACCGTCGTGTGGTGTGTCTAGCATCTCTACTAGGTCCATGACCTGACGCTGGTCTTCAAAACAGGGTTGCCCGTTTTTTGAATGCGTTCTTTAACTTGACAAGCATCGCGTCAAAGTATTAGGGGGCGTAGCAGGCATTTCACCATGAATGCGTGAATACCAACCCAGGAGGACATTTAGTGGACAACATATAGGCATCAAGACAGTTGTCGTTAACTTGTGATTTCTTTAAACGGGTCTATGACCCTTTCTTTTGTGAGATGGAGTACCCGGGGTCATATTATCTTCCAACCTCTCCAATCAATAAACCAGTCTCTCTCTCTCTCTCTCTCTGCGTACGTCACCACTGGCGGCGAAAGCCAGGCAATACAAGCTTCGCTTGAAAACTGGGCGTTTAATCAATATCATCTGAACCGTAGTCAATCGTAAATTACTGGGGGCTAATATCTACAGCTCTTATATCCCATCCATTTTTGGGACAAGGACTCTTTGTTTTTTTAATTTTCGCAAAGCAAAATTTCATTCATGTACGTATGTACGTACATATGCTTGTACGTACGTATGCTTGTATGTACGTACGTATATATGTACGTACAAGCATACGTACGTACATATGTATGTACGTACGTATGCTTGTACAACCGCCGATCGGTATTCAAGATTCTGAAGGTATTCACGACACTGAAGTAGGAGAAGAAGTGGTCACGTTCACGTGCAGATTGCCACGATAAGGCACTTGTCCAAGTCAATCAGTTCGACTATGGCATTAGAGCCCCAGAGAGGCCGACGAAAAAAGTAGTCACTTAAATCGCCTTTCCCCACCGGCTGCCTTCAAGCCATGTCCAAAACGGAACCCTATTATGATTGGTTAACAGCGTGGTTTATATTTTGTTTTATGACTTCTCAAGCTTCAAAAGTGCCAAGGGCGTATATTTTTGCAAAACCTTCAATTACCTCAAGCACAGTGTTATCAAGGTGACGGCGTTGGGACTAACGAGGCGTGTTGGGACCTCGTGCTGTTTGTTCCACCCCTGATGCATTGGTGCTTGACCGGTGATATCAGAGCCACGCCAGTGAAGCAGCACGAGATTGCTTCGTTCAGCGCGTTTTATGACGAAACCTCTGCAGCGTCGTAGCTCGTAAACCAAACTCACTTACAGGTGTCTACGCTCGCAGCTAGCATATTTAAAATAATTGAGAGCGGGCTCCTTCTCGGCGGAACCCGATGGCCAATAAAGTTGAAATGAACAGAACGTGCTCGTAAACTCTCCCTTCGGGGGTTCTAGAAGAAGAGAATGCAGCGACTGGAGATTCCGGCGCACAGAGAAAACGAACGTATCGTAGTCGCGAAGTTGTAGATCTCCATAAAATCCTACACTTTCGTTTACAGGTGCAGCTCCGTGAAGCACTGCAAATTCTAGCAGTACTGGACGCCACAGGAAGACACCCGGAGATCGAGAAAGCATTTTATGGCTGTTCTCGTGCTCGGACGATTGCTAGCGACCCCTACAGGTTCAAAGAATCACTCTGCTGCTGTTACAGCTAAGATAACGGCAAGAAAACGCATCGCAGGGTAGAGATTTTCGTTTTTATCGCGTGTCCGGTGTTCAAATCGCCGCAGCATTTATACTTCTCATTTCCCGAATAAAAGTTTGTCGCTAATAACTTATTTTTTTTTTTCAGTGCGACACCCAATGGTATGGATTTTTTTGTTAGAGACATGAATGAGATACCGCGGCTACTGCTTTTAAAGCGAAGCTCTAGTGTCCTAACTGATGCCGTTGTGCGCCTATACGCTTTCTCAGAGAAAGCCAGCTTTCTCTGACGACGACGACGAAGAAGAAGAAGATGATTATGAATGATCGTAGGTGAAGTGAAAGGAAAAAAAGGCTTCCCGTGGGCGGAATCGAACCTGGGTCCTTCGTGTTATGAAGCCGGCGTCTCTGCGATTGCTCCATTACGACATGGCCGAAGGGAACGCCAAGCAGTACGTGCCGATTGGCGCCGTACACCCCAAACCCAAACGTTAGGCCTACGGAGTGCACACCCGAGAACTGCTGTGGGCATTCTAGAAAAGACGCGTACCTCTAGAGTAGCAAATACTCGCAGCGTGGGATTGGCCAACCGAAGAATCTATCACTAGAAAGCTTCGCAGTCAAGCATCGTCGTCGTTAGACGGATCGGGTGCGTGATTTTTCTACGTGGCTGGTTTTTGTGTCTAAAAGGAACAGAAAAGGAGGCGGGGATTCTCTCATAACCTCTGTGTAAGCGGGGTATTTTTTCCACGGTGGCAGCTGCGCACGGGAAGCTACCGTGGTTTCGGTTTCACGCCATACGATGTTTGTTGGAAAACGCCCTGTAAGTAGTACTTCACCGAAGACGTGCTTACAACGAGGGAGAGTCAGTTTCATAAAGCTAAGCATCACGGGAAGGGATCTAAGCTAATAATAAGTTTTATAGCAACCTTTTAACAAAAAAAAAATTTCTTGCTGTTGTAGTTTGGAAATATGACCTTTTTGGGTAATCGATCGACTAACAGAAGGCAAAGAAAGTACAAGCTGTATATGCATCGACTGAACCCACCAGCACATATAATTGTAAAAATCTGTTTTTCTAGTTGTCATCTGCGATTACAAACCATGTGATTACCCTTGAAGGAAGCTTCTTCCTCTCCAGTCACCACACGTGACACCTAACGCCCTCACCTCTCTAAAATCATGGGGGTGCCGGCTCACAGCGAAAAAAAAAAAGAAAAAAATAGGCAACGGCCAGAGGAAAGGACAACAAACAAGAGCTGAATTCTAACTCAGAGTTGAAAGTCAACGCTTAGTTGTTCGTTTTTTGCGCTATTACCTTTAACTTCCGCACGGTTACAGTTTGCACCATAAGGACCCCCGTTGCAGACACACCTCAAAGAGCTTGACTGCCTAATAACTCCAACCTCACAGTGTTTAGCGTAGTCTGGTAACCACGCAACAGACGCACACACACAAAAGAAATATAACGGGGGTAAGGACGCAGAAAAAAAAGAACGCAAATTCGCGGTGTTAACTACGCTTGGAGCTCGCAATCTTTGGCGTAGTCTGGTAACCATACAACAGACACGCGCACAAAGGGAGGAAGAGGATGGGGGTGAGGAATCAGCAGAAAACAAAGAGAAACCGCACTAAGTGCCCCGTCGGAGCGGCCCCCCTACCGAGCGGAAGCAACGGGGGGTCTCCGCGAAGCAAAGAGGACCGTGAGATACATATGGCACGAACAACGAGGGGAACAGCGGCGCATGCATAGCAAGACGAGGGTGTTCCATTTGCATATTTCAATTAGCGCGCGCCCGTTCATTGCGTGCTCTCCGCGGCGGCGGCGGCGGTCAGAGGCGAAGTCCGGCTAATCGCCGGGACGCCCACGCCCGGCCGCTCCCCTTCGCCTCTCCCCCGGTGCGGAGGAGACGACCGAGGAAGAAGAAGCGGCGGCGGTTGCGTCTTCGAGCCGCTTCACTTGGCTCCTCTCCGAAGCGGAGGACTGCGCGTGCTGCGGAGAGCAGCTCTGAAGGAGTGGACTCCCTGCCCGGTCACGTATATACGGGGGCTTGTCTTTTATACGAAGGTGAACGAAATCCAAATTTGTGGTTTCGGGTCCAAGGGATGCCCCTGAACTAGCGGCGACCTTATTGAAGGGCCACAGCTTTGTTAGTGACTTGGTGACTTAGGGTCATATTCTTAGTGACTCCTTTCTGGATTCTCGGCCTTTGCCGATTTTGCGGAGAACCCGGAACGCTACGCCAGATGGCCGGAGGGTGTGACCAATCCCCACTGATTCCTCCCAACCTGCAACTTTCTACTGTTAAGCTTTGGGAGAGCGCCTTGGCGAGCACCAGCCTGGACGACCAGCTTCGGCTGGCTCAAAGGGCTGTCGATGCTGCCCGCGCTCAAGGCATCCTGGACTGAGGACGCCTCCTTCAGGCTTCAGTGCAATCCCCCCTGTTGATTTAAATAAACATTTACTCTCTCTCTCTCTCCAGGTTGTGACAAAATTTAACAAACTGCGGAATAATGTTCCAATATTTTTATGGGCGATAATCATGTGCTGAAAAGGGGACTGTAATCATTTGATTTAGGGCCCCGTTGTATGTGAGACGTTTATTGGTTTTACTGCTTGTACATAGTTCATTTGTCGATTTCATTGTGATTTATCATACCTTCCATATTCATCCCTTTCTCTGTTTCTCCTCAGTACCCTCCCCCCAGTGGGAAGTAACTGGCCCAAAATCAGTTTCTCAGGGCGACCTCTCCTCCTTTTCAAAAAGCATATCTCTCTCTCTCTCTCTCTCTCTCTAGGGATTGCTTTCACGCACTCGGGCTTGTTTAGTGTTTGTCGAAATGGCATACGCAGGGAGATTTTGTTTTCCGCAACCGTCAGAAAAAAAAGAGTAAATTCCTTATACAGCACTGATATTCACTCTGTGATGTTCACGGTGTTGTTCAGCTCGTTTGGTCGTTGGGTCAGTAAGCGCGAAACAGCCGTCAAACAAACATTCGTGAAACAAATCGCGAAACTAGTTAAGGCAATTATCGCCATTGCTGTCATCGGTTCTACCGACACAGGGGATTGACCAAGAAAAAAAATCCCTGGCCATCTCCAGTAACCTGGGGAGCTCCAAGCAGGCAGTGTATAAGTGTATTCTTGGCACCGTGGCGTTTTTGCCCGCGAAGATGAAGCCATTGGGAGATAGAGGTATACAGTTTTGCTGTAAGTCTCTTGTCTTTGAAGCACGAAAAGTTATAGCGCGAGGCGCTGGAAAACGAGTTCCCGCTGTGTTCTTTTAGTACGCGTTTTTCCCACAGAGATTCTCTCTCTAGAATGGCCTCTTTAAAGCCATTTGATTCGTGATTGACTCAGCCCTGTATGGGTCAGTGACTCTGTGACAAGTGCGAACTGGCCTTATAATGTGACAAGAAGTGCAAATGTGTTTTTGATAACTTTTATTTGCATACATCTTCCCTTTTCTCACTTTCCTCCATCCTCTTCAGGGTCTTGTGACCTCCTTCAATAAACAGCCAATTGATCAATCAAAACCCACACAGATGAAACGTTCGAGCGCGAAGCGTTGGAAAACGAGTGTCCCGGTGTTTTATACCATGACTGCATGATACTACGACAACATGAGACGACGGCGACATGAGACACTGACAGCCCGAGCCCCTAAGGGGCTTCGGCCCTAATAAATCGTCCTCTTCCTTGATACAGGGGATTGTCAAGAAGCTAGCGTAAACCTTCGTAATGGTTGATTGATTCTGGTGTTTAACGCGCCGACGCAACGCAGGCGATGAGGCGCGCCGTAGTGAAGGGCTCCGGATTAATTTTGACCACCTGGGGATCTTTATCGTGCGCCGAAATCTCGTACACACGGGCGTTTTTGCTTTTCGCCTCCATCAGAAAAGCGGCCGCCGCGGCCGGGAATCGAACCCGCGACCCCTTCGTAATGGTTGCCGACCTCTTCGTGTCTGCTCATTCGCCGTAGTGTTACAAGGCGGAATGTGTCTTGTCCTGCCTAGCGATCTTTTCCAGTCAATTTCGACTCCTAAAAATTACCAGATACTGCTCTGAAATTGCAATACAGTTTCCAGATCGTTTGCAACCCTTTGTTGTAATATTTTGGCAAAGATTGAGAGAGAGAGAATAAAATATTTTTATTACATATTTTCATGTTTTCACCCCTGAGAAAATGTACACTGGCTTTAAAATTTGTGGATACGGGCCATTTTTTTGTTGACGGCGAGTGGATAATGATGTGTCATGAGGGAAAGCATAAAGGGTGGCTCGTTTTTTGAATGGGACATCACGGGAGAATGGCAGTCCGGGATAACGTACCTGAATTTGCGGTCCAGCACCTATTACGTTATTGGGTGATAACCAGCTCAAATTGGGAGCTTTACGCGCCGGGTCCACGCATGCGCAGTGGCTATGTACCGCACGTAGTCAAACTCATGGGGTCAAACACAAGCGGGACCTCAGTGTTTTGAAGTCCCCGTGAGGAGTATTGTCGGTACCCAATCGTACCGTGCGCAGATTCTTGTTCTAATAGGGGTCCCAGCGTTAAATAAAGCTGCTGCTATCCTCCTTGCAATGCCCCCTCTGCGAGGCTCCCGGCACCCTCTACCATATTATTGGTGCCAGGATAACAATCCCCAGCGAAGCGAGCAGCTGCGTCGTCAATTTTTTATATTTAGCTAATCATGTTCCGAAGTACGAGCTTTTCTCGTGTGATCTGTCCTTTAAGGGTAAATATAACCACCGTGTATTGCAGTAATCTAAAAATCGTCATTCCCAAAACAAACCAAACAAAACCGGAAGCTTCCCTTCGTGTTCAGCAGCTGCGGCCAGGCAACGAGCTAACTTTGCTGCAGAGCACTCGATGTTTTCGAGCGTTGTAAACTGAATATTGTTAGGTTGGCTTTATTTGCAAAACACTTAAGGCATGCAAACAAGCATCGCCTCCTGTATTTTTACAATGGCAAACGCATCGCGCGCTTCCCAATGGGAGTGAGTGGTACGCCTCCAGCGCCCACATGTCGCGAGGTGGGGCTCCGAGCTGAACCGGCATCACGCAACCGTAACTGACTTCGAGAGTGGCTGGTGCTTGGTTGCCAAGGCAACCGATGCTTGAGATTGTCAAAGAAATGGCGCTCGCGCCAGCGCTAGACAGCTCAGAGCCGCGGCGGAGCATGTTTTGCCAACGTTGCCGCTCATCACCACGCGTCGCCCCAAGCTGAACTGATCACATGACTGAAGCGCTGGGAAGGCTACCGATTGGGGGAGAGTGGCCAGAGTAGAAGGAGAGGGCTTGGTTGGCCGGTCCGGGCTGATGCGTTTGGCATTGTAAAAATACAGGAGGCGATGAAAGAAGTTAGGTGCGCAGAAAAAAAGCGCGTGTACGAATTGCTAAATTTGCTGCACAGGAGAAGTTGACGCCGATTACACATTAAATCTTTTATTGCACTCTCCCGCTCAATCTGGTGCTTCGCCAATCTTGTCTGTATTTGAGGAATGAACGGGAACGTCTTCCCTGTGACTGAGAACCAGAAAGTGTCGCAACAATACCGAAAGGTTGTCTAATTGGTTTGCATTCGCGATAGAACGAGAATCCCCGAAAAGTCGACGCCAAAGAAATTCAGTGCACACTATCTCCAGGCGGTGTAGCATGCACTGATTTTTTGAACGAACTCATTTTGAATTTCTCACACTGAATTTCTGAACGAACTCATCCTGAGTTTGTTTCCGCTGGTCCTGTTCCACCAAGCCTTTAATCAGTGCCCTTCCAAGCCACATCTTTCTGTCAAAAAATTTACTCAGATCCCTTGAAAATTTCCTCGACATGTAAAATTTTTGCTGCCACCTATTCTTGATTTGCTTGTTTTTGATAAATTATTTGCTTTTGTACAGTTCATGCTTTATGTGTGGGAGACCACACTTTTAGAATGTTTATTGCCCGTTTTTCGGTACTGCTTTCGTGCAATATTCTTTTTTACTTCTTGTTTGCCTTGTTAACATGGATCACAAAACATTTTGTGTCCTGTATCCAACTCCTGTTTACGCCCCAGAAAACGCCTGCAGTAAATTGTAAATAAAAAATAATAATACAATAACATCGTCATTTAGGGCCGGACAGGTTAACCATGGTATTTTCCGTCTGTTGCAGGTCAATTCAACGTTTTTACTCGACTCACTGTTAACTACGAGGTTATTGCTCCACCCGACCGACACCGCTGAGTGGCGCTACGAGCGCCCCGCGAGCAGGCCGCGCGCATCGCGCGGAAGCACACGGCGAGTTGGCCATCCCGGTAGGGCGGCGATTGCGTAGGCGTCGCGCGCGCAACGGTGGCCGCCGTGTCGGACTCCCCGCCGAGGGGAGATGGGCCAGCCGCACCTGCGTTTCGTGTCCAGCCGCCCTCGCAGGGCCAAGACGCTCGCGCGCCAAGATGGCCCTAGGCCTCACCTCCCAGGGCGGGCGAAGACCCTGACACTGCCACATCGCTCTCCGTTTATGTCGCGAGCTTCTGTGAAAACTCGGTAGTACCCGAGTGACGACTATCTTTGTCTGTGATTGTAGGGAGCTAAGTGCTGCGATTGGATCGGCCTTTAAGAACACCTTGCAGAGGCTGTTTCGTCTTGAGGGTGTTGAAGCAGCGCGCAGGCATCGCGGAGTATGGGTCCGCGGCAGACGAGCAAGGCCGGGACGACCGCAACGGCGGCGGCAGCAACCGAGTGGCCCCTGTACCGAACTGGGCAGGAGGCGGCAAACTGGTTTACGCAACGGCCGCACATACGATGTCGCCCCCTTGTGCACCTGACTGCACGGGAGAAAAAAACGCTTTTCCGCGTGCTGAAGGGGCATGACTCACGCTACGTGTGCTGGTTAGCGTGCACGCCGTGAGGTTGGAGCAGAGAGAGAGAGAGAGAGAGAGAGAGAGCAGGTATGTTTTAGTTGGTTGTGGAGGTGGTGTAGGAGCGACCATCTCTACTGCCGAGTTAGGCCATCCTTACACGTGCGCGCGCACACAGACACTGATTTGGGATGGATGTAAAAGTGGTCGTGGCAAATATTGGGCTGCGATTTCCGCTCCGGGAACGGCAACTTAATTGTGAAGCTCTTTGTGGTGGCTTCTTGGATAGTTGAACGCAGTTTCATTGAGGGATATTAAGGACGGCATCGGGATCGGTGAAGAGATGGGTATAGCTTCAGAGAATCAACAGAGGGATCAGGGGATCAAATATTACATTGAGCGGTGATAGGTTGGGTCGCATCTAAGGACATACAATACCGCACTTTTTCAGCGAAACTGTGTATTGCTACGGTTCATGTAAAAATTTTGTTCTCCGCCAGTAAAACCCCTTCGAGAAAAAGCAAAGCCAACTTTATAGCGTTAGCGGATCAAAAATGGCTGGAAATCTTGTTTTAGCAAGACTCCCCCCCCCCCCCCCCTGAATATACATGACAATGGGCCCCAAAGATGACTCTTTCATTACGCTAAGTTTCACTTACTTGTGGTTCACAATGGAGTTGCTAATGTCAATAATAAATGGGAATGTATGGGAGGTATATGGTTGCAGAGAACGTCTGTAAGTGTTGTTTTATTGAAACTTTTTTTCAACAGGTATATATCGCTTCACCGCTAAGACAACTCTATCAGTAGGCCCAGTTTCATTTATTTGTCGTAATTAGTTAGTTGGGAATGAAGTTGTAATCGTTACAGTATCCCGCCTGCTGCCCATACATTGTCGTCTACGGAAGGAGTGCGGTGATAGATAACGACCCCAGCTCTGATTTTGTCGAAATTATTGAGAAAATCGTCTTACGACACTTTGCCGCTAAGGTGACTCTAGCATTAAAGATAGCATTATATGAATAACTCAGCATAACTATCCACCAATACAGCTTCAATGGTCTTCAATCACCACAGTAGGGGAAGAGATCTAAATATCTTGAGGTTGCTGGGCTTTCAGCTGCATCCAAGTACAAACTTACGTACGCAATTGCGCGGAATGTTTTTAAGGGGCGAAGTCCCTTAAGGTTCGGTGCTATTGGCATCCCCTGTCGACGTCGTAATTGTCGCCTCATGTAGTCACGGTACTAAAAAAAAACACCGGGAAACTCGTTTACGCCTCGCGCTAGAACGTAATGCGTGCTAAAAAAACACTGGGACGCTCGTTTATGCCTCGCGCTAGAGAGCTTCGTGCTTCAAAGACAAGAGACTTTTACAGCAAAGCTGTATTCCTCTAACCCCCCCCCCCCCTCCCTCCTCAACGGTTTCATTTCCGCTGTCAAAAACGCCAAGGCGCCAAAAATACACTTACACACTGCATGCTTCGCCCCTCCCCATGTTTCACGTTAGTGGAAATGTTTTCTGATTATGAAACCCACGCTGAGTACATAGTTGGGCTAACACTTTAGAGTCCAATTTAACTCTTAATGTTCTTTGGAAGACGGGCGGACGGAGTTGCCGCGAACTACGGCGTTCTTGAAAACTAGAAACTCTCGGCTGGAACTTCGTCAAAATTTTTATAGAAGCTTTTCGTATTGGACTTTTTCTGTGGCATACAGATGCCATAACTTTACGGTGTTTGACCTTGTTTACAGGACCACAAACCTCTGAGTATTATAGGAGAGTCTGTCGTTTTTTCACTGTATGCTGTTCAGACATCGTTATAATTCTTGCATCTGGGCTGTGTCCTTGCCTCTAACATCAATGTTTGGATGCAGCTGGTTTGCCTTTACTCCTTCCCGTTCTCTTCTTCGAATATTTCAAGTGTGGAAGAGTTTAACGGCTCAGTTTAGCTTCACCTGATGGAACGTCAGAACAAAAAGTATACGGAGCTGCGCAGGTGTTTGAACTTTATTTATTTGTTTATTCATTCAGATTACTATATTCGCTCAGAGGGAATTGTTGTAGGAGCTACATAAACAGTGCTCAGTCCAGAAACAGGATCATGAATCTCACACTAAACAAAAATATAGAGGAATAAAAATCAACAGAGGCATTTTTTAAAATTTTGCAGGGAAGAGCATTGTACAACACCAAACGACCGCGCAACCAATGGCAAAAAAAAAGAAAAAAAAAAGAGGAAGAATGAAAGTAAGACGAAAGGCGAAATAAAAAAAAATGGACACCCTATAAAACGAGTGACAGCGGTCATCAAACATTGCATTGGGCAACAATATGCACCAGCAATAATGAACAAAAAACAAACAAATAATAAACAGGAACAAGTTTACGGCAATTCAAGTAACACCGTTCTCGATGTCGCCACACAGATAACGCTTTAGAGCGGTGTTAAATTTAACACCAGATGCGCAAACAACGTTTTTTTCGGAAGCTTATTCCAATCACCGATTTCGCGTAGAAAAAAAGACGATTTAAAAAGCGAGGTTCGGCAATAAATTTGCCTGGTGTTCTTGCTATTGTCTCTCCGTTTTGATACGTAAGCGGACGACTTTAAATAAGTCTGGCGGGTAATACCTGTTTTTTCGTTAGCTCTCCATTCTGCTTGTGCTAATTTACCCTGGCCTTCAGAAGTGGTCACCGCACGAGCCTTAACCGCAATGTTTGAGCAGCCTGCGCGGCGCCCTTTAAAGGGACTCTGCAACCCTTCCGATGGAGGCTTTCACTTTTTTCGTCATGTTTAGAAGCACTGCAAAAGCTATAGTTTTCGCCAGCACTGATAAGCACTACGTGATTTGCTCCGCGTAGCCGAGCTATCCTCCTGCCATTTCCGCTTTGCTTTATTGCTTCTTTTTCCAAAGGCGCTATCGAACGCGTACATTGCTGCCACTGAAGAAAAGCCGGCCAATAGCCGCTACGTTGCTGCAATGACGTCATTCGAGCGCTCGAAGAACGTCAAGACTCAGGAAAGAGAGAAAAACCTTTTGAGCGAGTTTCCAAGTTATCTGATGGGCATGGAGCAATAATTTCTGGCTGAGGTACTTTGTGACCCCCTAGTCTAAGTACTGGGTGTGTCTGTTGGCTACGTTCTGAAACCATTTAGTATTAAAAAAAAAAAACGTTGAAAAGTGTACTGCATGATCTGTTTGAAGGGGCCGCGAGGACGAAACACAATCTCGTTTTATTCGAAGTAACTAGCCCTTGCTAACTCGTGGCAATCCGTTGGCAAAAAAAGTTGTCCTCACTAGAGCTTTTAAAAAAAATTCACGCCTCGCGCTGCAAAACGTGAGCATAAACGCAATAGGGGAATAGAAAAGCACAGCTATCAGTGTGTTAACTTCGTGTTAGGCTATGCTCACGCTACCGACGTAATACCCATATCGTGATCTATGGACGTAAAAAAAAAAAACGGAATGTCACGCAGTTCGGCTGGCTGAGACGTGAAATGACTTCATTCTTTGAACCCGCCGCTGTGGCTCAGTGGCTAAGGCGTTGCGCTGCTGAGCACAAGGTCACGGGTTCGATTCCCGGCCGTGGCGGCCGCTTTTCTGATGGAGGCGAAAAGCAAAAACGCCGTGTGTACGAGATTTCGGCGCACGTGAAGATCCCCAGGTGGTCTAAATTAATCCGGAGCCCTCCACTACGGCGCGCCTCATCGCCTGCGTTGCGTCCGCGCGTTAAACCCTATAATCAATCAACTTTTAAAGACATTATGAGAGTTGCGGCAACAGTCTGAACCCGGCCTTAGCGTTAAAGTGGATGATCACACAACTGATTTTTAGGGTTTAACGCGCCGACGCAACGCAGGCGATAAGGCTCGCCGTAGTGGAGGGCTCCGGATTAATTTAGACCACCTGTGGATCTTCACGTGCGCCGAAATCTCGTACACACGGCGTTTTTGCTTTTCGCCCCCATCAGAACAGCTGCCGCCGAGGCTGGGAATCGAACTCGCATCCTTGGGGTCAGCAGCACCACGCCTTAGCCACTGAGCCACCACGGCGGGTGAATTAAAGTGGCACACCCTAATAAAATCGCGTGCTCGTATTTATTGGTGGTGGTCTTGGTCAGAAGCCGGAAATCGCGCAATGACCCAAACTTGCATTTTGTTTTCATAGCCCCATTAAAATACATTTAAAGGGTGGCATGTTGGGCCAGTTGGTGGTTTTCAGATGCAAGGGAAGGAACAGCGCGTATCTCTTTGTGCGCACTTGTTGCATTTTTTCCCCCTGTAACTGTGCTATTTATTGTCCGCAGCTTGCAATAAAGCCACAGCGCTTGTGGTGTGTTACTCTGTCGTCCTTTGTTAGAATGTGCGCTGTTCCTTCCCTTACATTTTAAAGAATGGAGGCGAGGATAAAGTGGAGGCAATTTTATTTTCTTTGCGTTACCATTACGTTAAGCTAACACACATTGTACAGAGCTGTTTCTGCGCACATTGTTTTCGAATACTTGCTGCTTGTCTGAACTTTCTTGGCGATCTTGCTTTGCCGCCATTAAAACATGCATTCGCACGTAGATATACAGGTTTGTTTTCGGTAATAGGCATATGAAAATGTCCTCGCGCATTATTGCTGCTTTTTTTAGCAAACCCTCCCTGTAACGCGTTGGCTAGAGCTAAAAGTATGAATGCCTGCATGAACGAACGAATGAATAAATGAATGAATGAATGAATGACTGAATAAGTGAATGAATGAATGGGGGAGAAATTGTAGGATCGGGAAAGGGGTCAGGAAAGTTGACAGACATAACTTTATTACAAGACCCGCGTCCGAGTTGTGGGTTCTGAAGAGATGAGGAAGAAAAGATGAGAATTTGCGGTGAAGAAGAAGAAGGCCATTTTTTAAAGCGAAACTTTCTATGCCTCACTGGTGCCGTCCATCGTTACGCAATACAAAGCGCACTGCAGAAAAGCCAACTTACACAATGAACGCTTCGAGAAAAATTGGACGCGTATCTGGTTCTTTCGTTGCAAATGTATATCCGATTTCCGGCGTATATCCGATTTCGCCATGCCTATAGGGTCGAAGCAATTTGGATTGTGGACTTTGACTTTGACGCAGGCTGCATGGGAGAAAGATCCGCGTTTTAGCCGCCTTTCTCTTAAAAGAAAGGGGCTTTGATTTTTTTAAACTTTCGCAACCTCTATTTTAGCAGGTCGTTCGCACCTAAAGGGACAATGAAGACAGCTAGCAAGTTTTTTCCGACGAAAGTTAAACTGCCCCGTAGCCCACCCAGCGTTTGTTCGGGGGTCAAATATGCTCTAATTGCGGAGAAATTACCACTTGAAAAACACTTTTCCCTGTCTCATTTCCCTCGCACCATTTCATGACGTTTCGCGTGACGAAAACAGCGACCGGAAGCGGGTGAGACAACTGGTTGGTAGCAGGAAAACTAAAGCCAACCAAGTTAGGCATCTCGGCCGCGGCCGCTACGCCAAACCTGCAAAAACAGTCACAACCGCCAGCGGCGCCGCGGCTTGGCAGCTTGCGAATGCCGGCACAGCTTAAATTATACTTGTACATTATTAATTGTTTGTGAGTTCTGAAAGTTACCCGCTGCGGTGGCTCAGTGGCTAAGGCGTTGCGCCGCTGAGCTGAAGGACCCGGGCTCGATTCCCGGCCGCAGCGGCCGCTTTTCTAATGGAGGCGAAAAGCGAAAACGCCTGTGTGTTGGAGATTAGGGCGCTTATTAAATATCCCCAGGTGATCAACATTAACCCGTACCCCTCCGCTACAGCGTGCCTCATCGTCTGTGTAGCGTCGGCGCGTTAAACCCCACAATCAATCAAATAAATCAAAACTTAGGAAAGTTAACGGACACAGAAAGATTTTACGCGTTTCCTTGGGAGCTTATGTGTATGCGCTCTTCTCGTTCTGTTGTTCGTCACGTGACTCTTGGCATGTCCGGTCAGCCGCTGTTTGCGTCATCGGTGCTTAGCGACCGATAGCTTCATTTTGTTATTGATTGATTGATTGTAGGGGTTAACGCGCCGACGCAACGCAGGCGATGAGGCAAGCCGTAGTGGAGGGCTCCGGATTAATTTAGACCACCTGGGGATCTTTAACGTGCGTTGAAATCTCGTACATACGGGCGTTTTTCGCTTTTCGCCTCCATCAGAAAAGCGGCCGCCGCGGCCCGGAATCGAACCCGCGACCTTGTGCTCAGAAGCGCAACGCCTTAGCCACAGAGCCACCGCGGAGGGTTTCATTTTGTTATTATTTACGATAATGTTTTAAAGGTACTGACCCAGAGCTTGGCATATTCGTTTTCTGGATACGCCAATGTATCTATTTATATCAACTTGGGTTTTGTCTTTTATCTATCTAGCGGCTAAACTTTCGGCGGGCCGCCTGCAAGTGCAGACAATAATTGCACGTCACCGGCCTCCCTTTGGATGTACGCTGCACTTACGATCAAGTACCACCACATTGTGCTACAAGGACACAGAAAATCAACCACTTTGGAAAAGCGCATATTACGGGTGATTCAGTCTGTCACGTAGTAGTTTTCGGAGCGCTATCTCGTTCGCAGCGGTACGGGGCGGGCGTGCGGGACGAATTGGTTTCTTCCGCGATCTCGCCTTTGTCTGGGCGGGGCAGAGGCGGGTACACCGAGTCAATGACAGCTTTACCCTCTTGCGGGCCTTCATTTGGCCTTATATATAATACTACCTTGTTGCCAATATGTGGGATAAGGTTCAGGCAAGGGTTAGTGGTCTTTGCTCGCTATTGGGTTGCTTACCAAACAAAATGGAGGTTTCTGAGTGTTACATCAGGAGCAAGGTTCTCCTAAAGAAGAAAAAAAACTGCATTTGGCTGACTTTGAAGGTACAGTCGAAGCTCGTTATAGCGAACACTGATATAGCGAATTATTGGATATAGCGAACTAAATACGAAGTTTG
>NW_027526225.1:102619026-102663239 GCF_048455015.1 Haemaphysalis longicornis
CCTAAAGGGACACCGAAGGCAACTAGCAAGTTTGTTCCGACGAAAGTTAAACTGCCCCGTAGCCCACCCAGCGTTTGTTCGGGGGTCAAATATGCTCTAATTGCGGAGAAATCACCAATTGAAAAACACTTTTCCCTGTCTCATTTCCCTCGCACCATTTCATGACGTTTCGCGTGACGAAAACAGCGACCGGAAGCGGGTGAGGCAACTGAGCAGGAAAACTAAAGCCAACCAAGTTAGGCATCTCGGCCGCGGCCGCTACGCCAAACCTGCGAAAACAGTCACAACCGCCAGCGGCGCCGCGGCTTGACAGCTTGCGAATGTCGGCACAGCTTAAATTATACTTGTACATCATTAATTGTTTGTGAGTTCTGAAAGTTGCCCGTCGCGGTGGCTCAGTGGCTAAGGCGTTGCGGAGCTGAGCTGAAGAACGCGGGCTCGATTCCCGGCTGCAGCGGCCGCTTTTCTGGTGGAGGCGAAAAGCGAAAACGCCTGTGTGTTGGAGATTAGGGCGCTTATTAAATATCCCCAGGTGATCAACATTAATCCGTAGCCCTCCACTACAGCGTGCCTCATCGCCTGTGTAGCGTCGGCGCGTTAAACCCCACAATCAATCAAATAAATCAAAACTTAGGAAGGTTAACGGACACAGAAAGATTTTACGCGTTTCCTTGGGAGCTTATGTGTATGCGCTCTTCTCGTTCTGTTGTTCGTCACGTGACTCTTGGCATGTCCGGTCAGCCGCTGTTTGCGCCATCGGTGCTTAGCGACCGATAGCTTCATTTTGTTATTACTTACGAGAATATTTTAAAGGTACTGACCCAGAGCTTGGCATATTCGTTTTCTGGATACGCCAATGTATCTATTTATATCAACTTGGGTTTTGTCTTTTATCTATCTAGCGGCTAAACTTTCGGCGGGCCGCCTGCAAGTGCAGACAATAATTGCACGTCACCGGCCTCCCTTTGGATGTGAGCGGCACTTACAGGTCAGGTCCCATCACATTGTGCTACAAGGACACAGAAAATCAACCACTTTGGAAAAGCGCAATATTACGGGTGATTCAGTCTGTCACGTAGTAGTTTTCGGAGCGCTATCTCGTCCGCAGCGGTACGGGGCGGGCGTGCGGGGCGAATTGGTTTCTTCCGCGATCTCGCCTTTGTCTGGGCGGGGCAGAGGCGGGTACACCGAGTCAATGACAGCTTTACCCTCTTGCGGGCCTTCATTTGGCCTTATATATAATACTACGTTGTTGCCACGGTGTGGGATAAGGTTCAGGCAAGGGGTTAGTGGTCTTTGCTCGCTGGTGGGTTGCTTACCAAACAAAATGGAGGTTCCTGAGTGTTACATCAGGACCAAGGTTCTCATAAATAAAAAAAAAAAAAAACTGCATTTAGCTGACTTTGAAGGTACAGTCGAACCTCGTTATAGCGAACACTGATATAGCGAATTATTGGATATAGCGAACTAAATACGAAGTTTGTTTGGTGACGCTCCATCCAATGGCACCTATTATTTTTAAAACGAAACCGGAACCTCGAGAGCCGTGCGATATCGGTTATAATGAAGAAACATTTGGTTTCGGAAGGCTCAAAACTCTACGGATAGCATATTAAAAGCAAAATTAAAAAAAAAAGTGGGTCAAAACAACCATTTTTGAGTGGCTTGAAGAGCTGCACATGTACAAAAGGCCCTTTGTTAAGTGGATGCTGCGAAAAACTTCATTCCACTCAGACTGTGAAAAGCCACCAGGCGAAGGCCACATCCTCCTTCAAGCAAATAAGCACGCAGGCCTGTTTTGCCGAACGAACTTTGTTCTGTTGTAATTTCACAATCTCACGTTCCGGTCTGTTTTGTTTGAAACGCCACAAGGAGACAGATAAGGGTTACCTCGTTTATAGCGGGTTCGAAGCCTAGAACAATGCGTTTTTTATCTAGGATTGTAGCGCGAGCCAGATTGCCGGTTTATTGGAGCTGATTTTTACCTCTACGGTTACAACGATTATCGGATATAACCAACAAATTTACTGCCCCAACAATACTTCGTTGTACCGAGGTTCAATTGTGCTTTCCCTGGCTCGCAATTTCAGCTGGTAACGGTCTTAATCCTTACCAGCTCTGATCCACCCACAAAGAACAGTGCCGGGTATTCCCGATCCGTGTTGACGTTTCTGCGTAATTTTGTGCTTTCATACCTTTGCCGCGGCAGTTCATTAGACAGCACAGGTTATCGGTATGGTGGTGTCAAACTCAAACGCAGGAACGGTATCAATCGTTAAAGAAGCCTCAGGGAATGGCCGGATGCATGCATTCGTTTTGAGTTTGAGTTGTTACATTTAACTCTTTCATTTACATGTTGTTACATTTAAATTTACAAGATGCTACATTTACTAGACATTACTTTTACGAGATGTTACATTCACAAGACATTACGTTTACAAGATGTTACATATATATTTACAAGATGTTACATTTACTAGACATTACATTGACAAGATGTTACATTTAAGAGTTAATGTTGAGTTTGCGGTGCGGCAGTGCCGAACAGTGAGGACGGTTGAAACGGAATACTACGTGGCGATAGTAACGGTCGACCTTAGTATTTTTCCTCAGTATTATTCTGAACAACACAGTAAAAACGAAAATGTCAAATTGCAGAAATGAGTAATGACAGGCCGGGAGCCAAAGTTATCGAAAATTGGGAAAATAAACTGCTTTCAGTATTTAGCATGGCTTAGAGCGTTTAACACCTATCACCATGCAGCATTTTAGCGCCTGCCTTTGTAACGTTCTTTGCGTGAAATTTCCACGCGCAAGGCGGTGGTCCATATCCCATTGACCCAACCTGGCTGACTCTCGCCTCTACTTTCGAGGAGCAGCTAGCTCTAGTGCAATACATCAAAAACGCACTAGAGCTGAGTTTCCCCATTCACTGAAGACGACCTGTAATTGGGTTGTCTGAACCGCCTTTGGTTCTAAATAAAGTTTTCTCTCTCTCTCTCTCTCTCTCTCTCTCTCTCTCTCTCTCTCTCTCTCTCTCTCTCTCTCTCTCTCTCTCTCTCTCTCTCTCTCTCTCTCTCTCTCTCTCTCTCTCTCTCTCTCTCTCTCTCTCTCTCTCTCTCTCTCTCTCTCTCTCTCTCTCTCAGTTATAACTTAAGCCCTATTCTTTGCAGAATACAGACTGTATTAATAACACTTGTATTGCGATCCACACCATACAGTTCAACCTCTGTGGGCAACGAACACCGCTGTCTTAATCGGTGCAAAACCACCGTGAGTGATGTTTTATAACGCCCTTGCTGCGAGGACGCAGCGTCCCTGTTGAAGCCGAGGCGTACGTCGCAAACAAATCGTGACAGCCTTTGCACACGCGTTGGTATGCAATCGGAAGTGAGCGTTTGCTGGCGAGGACGAAACAGCGTCTCCATGCGAGCAGCCCTCAGTGCTGCTGCCGTTCCTTGGCCCAGATACTAGTCGGCCGGGCACGCTGCCCACTGTTCCGCTGCCAACCGTCATGCAGCTTGACAGGCTCGGCAGCGCTAACTCTCCCCCCGAGAACAATGGGTGCCACTGCGGTGTTGCCTGCCGCTCCTGAGACCAGAACGTTGGTGGTGGCCAGGGGAAGCTGTTCGGCACGAACGACTGCTCTTAACCCGGTTTGTGTGGCGCCCTCTAAAGATTGGGTCGATCAGACACCGATATTCTCATTGAAATGCCGTGCATTGTTGCTTCCAAGGGTAACAAACGCATTGGCGAGTAGCGCGAAACGAGTAGGGCGACTACTGCGCGCAATCAGAATCACCAAATTATAACTCACCGCTTTTTTTGTCCTATAGTGAGTTTGGCTTAAATCAAGGACGCTAGATCTAGTGACAGATACGGAAGACGCTGTGCACGTGATGTTGTATTTAATAATAATAATCAATCAATCAATCAATCAATCATGTTTATTTACGTGCCCAGGAACAGCCAGAGGCCTGAGTGCTGGCGCACGGATAGTTACATGAAAACAAAATACAAGAAACATATTGGAAGAAGCAAACAAGCGACAAGAAACACAAATTGAAGTAGCGAAAATTACAGAAATAAAGTACAGGCAGAGCCTGGGTACAGGTAAAAAAGAAAAAGAAGATGCCTTTGTGGCTCAGCTTATTGTAATGAATACACAACAAGCAGAGAACAAAGTTTAACAGTAAGACGACAAAAACAATGACAAGAGTATAGAGACAAATGATAAGACAAGCATGATAAGTAAACAGTTTCAAAAACAGGCAACTATATTGGTTAAACAAAACCACAGAGAAACCAAATTTCAGCAATAATAAAAAGAAAAACGAACGACAGAGATATCATAGATGTTTAACATACTGTGTTCAACAGCGCACTACGGTAAATCGTAAAGGAGCTTTGAAAGATGTCAAGGCGTTCAGAGAAGCGGTTGTAGCAATTCTGTATTCTGCGCACTGGAGAATGATTGGAGTTGCGCGCAGCGGTCAAGAAAGGGCGATGCGACCTGGTGGGCCTCTGTGGAACACTAAACTCTAAACAGTTAAGCAGGTCTGCGCAAGAAAAGTCACCATGAACAATTTTGTGAAGAAATGTAAGGTCTGCACGCATACGTCTGCAGGTCAACGAAGGGATGGAAGTAACTATGGGTAAGTCAGAATCAGGATGAAAACTGTGATTGTGATGACGGTGCTTAAATATGGATAATAATAATAATAATAAATAATAATAATAATAATAATAATAATAATAATAATAATAATAATAATAATAATAATAATAATAATAATAATAATAATAATAATAATAATAACCTTTATTTCACAAGGCACTGAATACATGTGCGGGACAGCGCAAGCCAAAAAAAAAAAAAAGGCTTGTGGGGCCGTGCCCGGCAGTTGCTACACATGACGGACGCAGCGATGCAAATATTATGTCGTCTGTAATGGAAAGAAAAAAAAGGAAAGTACAAAGAATGTACAAAAAACAGTTAGGGAATATAAAAAAAAACACCAGAGAACACATTCAACAGTTTCAACCATTCAACATTCAACACACGTAATACAAAAACAGCATCCTCTAACTCTCACAGCAGCTGAGAGAAAACAGTTCGGAGGGCAGGGAGTTGAGGATGGAAGGGACATAGAATGTACGCAACCGTTCACCATTTTTAGTGCGAACCCTCGGGACAACAAGGCGATCTCGCAAGCGGAGGTCACGTTGCGGCGTGTGCAGTATACGATGTTCATTGGAACAAATATATTTCAACGCCACTGTTTACACAACACAAAGAAATCGGGCATTCTCGACAACTGAAAAACGTCTACACGCGACTCAAGTGATGTCCCGTACATCACAGACCTAAGCATTGATTTCAATACAGAGTTGATCGTTACCCGTTTGAACAGGCAGCCACCGTGTGAACATTGCGAGTATCCATTCCACGTGTGTGGGGTGCGATCGTTCTAGAAAAAAAAATATTTAATTAACGTAGGATTATCGAATATACTCATTTGTTCACTTGCAACGTATGGGGACGTCCAGCTTAACTTAAGGTTGAGGTTACGGTATCGTTCATGCCAGGACCAGTGCGCGCAGCTGGGGTTGAGAAAATTTTGTCACCCGCCGCTGTGGCGCAGTGGCTGCCGGCGTTGTGCTGCTGAGCCCAAGGGCGTGGGTTCGATCCCGGCCGCAGCGGTTGCTTTTCAGATAAAGACGCAAAGCGAAAAAATCGGTGTGTCGAGATTTAGGCGCACGTTAAGGATCCCCCGGTGGTGAAAATTAATCCGGAGCCCTCCATTACGGCCCGCCTCATAGCCCGAAAGAAGCTTCGGCGCGTTAAGCACCCGAAATTTGAATTTTTTAGACAATTTCATCGAAGTTGAACTTAACCTCATTGGTGACGTTGAGGTAAAGTCGCCGAAGCCGAGACAAGATGATGTCAAAGCTACTTATGTCATAAGACCACCTTTGCTGAACCAATTGCACATGTCCAGCTCCCGGGCTGTACGGGCCGCCTTCGTGACGGTTCGGTTGGTGAAAAAAATGTGTACGTGAAACAATAAAAACTCCGAACAGTTGCGCCGGCGTCTAGGCCATCTAGCTTTCCCTCTGTTAAATTACGTCCTCTTAACTGGGACTATCCGCTCATGCGTCTGTTCCATGGCCACTCAAATTACATACTCGTCCATTCCCGCAGAAGTCCATTTATGTGCCTGAAATACGGAAATGAATAACCGCGAATCTGTACCCGTCCGATGGTGTGCTGAACGCTTCAGCATTCGGGAGTAGTTTTTCATGCCCCCGCCTTGTAGGTCAGGGTATGTTACCTATGCTATCACATGCTGGTGAGTATACTAGTACCTTTCGTCCCAACGCTGAAACCGTTGAGACGCCATTTTGTTTACTAACAGATGCAATCCCGGAGTTTGCTTTGCACACTGCAGGATTACGCGTTGGGACTGGTAGTAGTAGTATGTATGTATTGTTGGATGAGGCGGACTTAGCCTTGCATAACTGCCAGCAGTTGATCCGCCTAATCATCCCGAACACTATAGCAGATACACGCAATGTCACCACACCTCACTTAATCCTTTGGACTGCAAGAATCTCAGCAGGAGACGAGGCACCTCTCTTCGCACAATCCAGTGGTCCCTAGGAAAAATAATGTCCTCTGATGTAGCATGGGGCCTTCCTAACTGCTGGAGATCACGGAAAAAGTTAGTTCGCTCAAGGTTGGTTTTAGAGCAGTTCATAATGTAGTGATCAATGTCACCAGTCACACTGCACAAGCGGCACAAATGGGATGAAACAATGTTGATTTATTGGGATGTATATCTGAGGTTCAGTGAAATGCAATATCACTCTACTGAATATGCTTTAACTTTTGTACTGTGTGTACTCTGCCGCGAGCAAAAAACAAAGACACAGAACGGAGTGATGTCGTATGCCGTTTCCACACTCCCGACTCTTACACAACTCAGAACAGCATTCGTATTTCTTTGTTTGTTTGCCTGGGTACATCTTAATTTTTGCCAACCATTTTACAATCACCAACTATGAGAAACCCGTCAGAAGTATGAAACTACCCCAAATACTTTCGGATTCATGCCCGTCTCACGCATAACTCGTGTTTAAGAATGAGGTATATATACGTAGATGTTCCCATATCACGCAAGCATTTGAACGGATTCATCAAATCCTGGATACTGCTCGATAACAATAGTGTCGCGCCAAGAGCCCGCTCTTTGCACCGATAAGAGTGTAGATGCTCCCATACCGCAATTTGGGATTGGCATGTCAATGGCGACGTGTTATTTTGCAGTCTGATACCACGCTGATTAGGCGTAGGCGTGTAAATGAGAAACGAGGTAGACCAAGAAATTTCGGTTCTAACCGAAATTTCGTTTCTAACCGATATTTCGGTTCTAACTGAAATTTCTCTTCCTAAATTTCTCGCCCCAAAGGTGATTGCGTGCACACTCGAATTTCTAATTTACCTCTTCGTTCATTGGCTCATCGGCCATTAATTTTAAATAGCTTCGAGCTGAAAATATTTTCCTGTTACTGTTTTGTTGGTTCATTCATTCATTCATTCATTCATTCATTCATTCATTCATTCATTCATTCCCTCGTTCATTTGTTTGTTTGTTTGTTCGCTCGCTTGTTCGCTCGTTCGTTACTCATCTCTAGCTTAGATCCAGCGCTCGTCCACCTTTTTGTTTTTTTCGCTCCCTCACGATAGCCTCTCCACTGTTCGCTATCTGCTGCCATCACTCAGACGCGCGCCCTCGCGTTCAGCGCAATCGGTGCCGGCGGAGAAACTTAACTGCCGCGTGACTTCGCCGCCCGAGCACGCGTGGCGCAGTTAACCTGAGGCAACCATGGCACACCACATAGCGGGCCCTGCAACTGGTCAAGCACTTTCTTCGCACTTACGTCCTCTCCCTTTCTCTTTCTCTCTCACGCCCGTTTTCTTGATGTATAACTTGGAGCAGAAGAGCAGCGGCGGCGGAGGCCGGCCATTTGCAGGCGACGAAGAGCGCTTTCCGCATGGGTGATCGGCGCTGCGTCGCGCGCATTCTGTGTGCGTCCCCCCTGCACCGCCTCTGTGTTAGCACTGCATGTAGTGCGCTTCTCGCCGTACGGGCTGCAGTTACGAGGTGCGGTGCTATACAGTTACCGGAGTGGCCGTGCCCGCCAGTACATATCGCACTGAACCGAAGCTCGACATGCAGAGCCGATGGTTTGAGATTGGGAACGCTCGGAAATGCTGTGGAATAAATTTAGCGCAAACTGGGGATATTACCGTATTTTCACGCGTATAACCCGCACAAAAAATACGAAAATTTCAGTGGCGAAGTGGGGGAGCTGATAATACGCGGGGTTTTTTTCTTTGGTGAAGCTTCACAGCAATGCGCAATGTGCCGTGAAGCTCCTACGCGGTAACACTAACTAAGCCTTCCATGGCGGCGATTGTGCAAAACATACAAGGACAAGGAAGGAAAAACAAGGATGAGCACACTCTAACGACTGAATTATATTAGTGAATTGTGTCTTTCGCCTTGCACTGAGTGTATTCTGCTTGCTAAATATACGCTTTTTCTGTCTACATAGTATGTGACGTGTTGCTTGAGCAGTAGCTTTGGGGCAGCCTTTCCTGCATCAAATGTGCGGTCAATACGCAAGAATTTTTAAAACTTTATGGCGGGCTGGAAGGGGGGTGAGGAATATATGCAGGGGTGGGTTATACACGCGACAATACGGTGGGTACTTTCGGAGCACAGCAAATTCGAGCGAGAAATTTGTGTTACCGCGGTCGTCAATACATGACGCTGATCGGTGAGAACTTACGGGCGAGTTGGTACTGCAGGGCATAACGTGTAAAGCGCTATAGATTGACAATGCACCGGATGATGTGGCACGGTCAGTCGCTTACTGCCAACAGCAGCCTATTTCTATTGGCACTCTTGTTCCTCCGTACATTAATGGTTGCTCGTATTATGCCAATACTTCGTTTTGTGTATATCTGTACGTGTCACTCACGGAGCTTTAGGTTTCTTTTGATGCGCTTACCTCGCATATATCGACTTATTGACGAACATGTACAGATGACATGGCTATGTATATTATTTGCTCAGGGAGCAGTAGCGCAAAGTTAGCGCCCGTCCGCATCATTATTTCTCGTTCGGTATCTAACTTTCGTGCTTTACACGTTGTGGCCTGCAGTCACCCTGAAGTTAATTATCTACGGAACCCAAGTTTTTTGTATTCAGTACGTTTAACTGTTGATGCAAGCCGTGTGCGAATATTCAGCCCAAACCAGATATCCAATGATATCGAATACAAGATCATGTATCAAATACACATACAATGAAAGTAAGTATACGATTAAGATTCAAAATTTCTAATTTTAATCGAATAGGTATCTCTATACTATCTGTATTTGATTACCAGCTTGTCCCGTCGTTTTCTTCTAGCTGCGTCGTGTGTTTGCCGCTGGTTTTTCATCCTATCAAACATGTACTGACTAGCCCAGCACAACGCTTTGGATCTGATTCTGCTAACGGCGTCTGCGTCCGGAAGGCTACGCTAAGTAGACATAGCCTGTGGGGATCGCTAACTCCCAATACCGAACAGGAATACACGTAAAGATCTGTCAGCTGCAAAAAAAAAAAAAAAGAATGCAGGTAAGTTTGTGGGGAATACTTGTGAAACCTGCGGGGAAAAAGTGCTAAATATAGGGAATTTCTGAACCTAGAAATGGAAATTTTTCTCCCCAGTACGGAACATCACTGCGCCAGCTCCCTCCTGGTGATTGTCCGACGCGGGTGGTGAGAGCTTGTTAAGATAGATATATCACAGAGTCTCATACTAATGTATACTAGAGGGAAATCTGTCGCTGCAGTCGCGGGCCGCCTTGGGCGGCGCCATTGCCGCAGGCGACGTTCTTCGCCCACTTGGCTTAGCTAGCCGTATGTCTTCTTTTTGGTCTCGAAGCCAAAATCAACAAAAAATGGTAACATTTCTTGCGTGTTCTAATGAACCTTCTAAATAATCACTGACAAATTAATCTCTTTGGAGGTTCAAGTTTATAATAACACAACCAATTTAATGAACCTTCTACAGTAATACTGTTGCTATTTTGCAGCCAGAGCCAACTTCTCAGCCTGTTCGTGGGCCATGCCAAGGACAAGTGGAACGTGCCTGCCCTGTGCATGACGGCACGCTCGCCGAAGCGCGGCTCCCCTAGACAGTGGCGCCAGATTTCCCTCTAGTATGTATTAGTACGAAACACTATGAGATAGATAGATAGATATATAGAAACTTTGTAGTCACGGGATGGTGGGAATGAATCGGTCGCCTCACGCCAAACAGCCGCCGAGGGCCGTAATGATTTGGGCCGCCAGTTACCTTTTTTAAAGACACTCGCCGCGACTGCCAGCCACTCTCTGGTGTTCTTGCGTTGTTGTGTGGGGTTGTAAGGACACACTCACAGAAGGTGGTCCTGGGTAGGGCGAACAAGGCAGTGGGAACAGAGTAGGACAGGGGTGCCTGGCGGGCGCTGGAATACGTGGAGCCGAGTAGGTGTGTGCAGTGTATTTCTTGCGCCTGCTGACTGACGACTTGCTCGCGGCGAAGAACTATGTGTATAATGCTTTCAGTCGTGTGTATTTAAACTAGTTGGGGTGGTTGCGAGCATTAGTTCTAAAATGACGAAGTAAATAGGCACAATGAAAATGGTTGTCTCTCATTCAAAAAGCAGGTCTCCCGAACCTGATTGATGACCCACTGTGGTGGCTCAGTTGCTAAGGCGTTGCGCTGCTGAGCACGAGGTCACGGGTTCGATTCCCGGCCGCGGCGGCCGCTTTTCCTATGGGAACGAAAAGCAAAAACGCCCGTGTGTTCGAGATTTCGGCGCTCGTTAAAGATCCCCAGGTGGTCAAAATTAATCCTGAGCGTTAAACCCTACAATCAATCAAGCGGATTGGGATTGGTTTATTGATTGATTGATTGTAGGGTTTAACGCGCCGACGCAACGCAGCCGATGAGGCGCGCCGTAGTGGAGGGCTCCGGATTAATTTTCACCACCTGGGGATCTTTTAACCGAAATCTCGTACACACGGGCGTTTTTGCTTTTCGACTCCACCAGAAAAGCGGCCTCCGCGGCCGGGAATCGAACTTGCGACCTCGTGCTCAGCAGCACAGCGCCTTAACCTCTGAGTCCCCCATCCGCTCAAGGAAGGGAATATATTGTTACTTGGCGGCAGGATGAAGGCGACACGAACCATGGTGGAGGATCATGTGCGATCTAGTTACAATATTTATAAGATGACCACGACAGCGTCCGCGCCGGCTGCACGCCAGCCATTCCCTCATTATCGTCGTCGGGGGCCATGGCACCATGGGGCATTGCCCACCTATATGTCCAATGACAATACGTAATAAAATAAATGACAGGATAAGTAATATGTCTGCAAGGAGGGCGTGGGGGAAGGGTGGTGTGTTCACAAGTGCCAGTAACGTATACTTGCCCTTAAAGAAGCAATTGTTTACATACTACGCCACGACCTGCTTCAGAGGAGCACCTTCGCAGACCCCAAGGCAGCTCTTCAAGTTTCTCAAGCAGAAGCATGCAGACTTCTCCTCACCATACCGCAGCCTCTTTTTAGGGCATTTTTTCCCTACATCCCCGAACTCTTGCCGAGAAGCATGTAGGCGATTGCAAACGTCGGCAAACCTCTCTGCTTTTTCAATGAAGAGCCTTCTCTCTTTCTCTAACTCGATCACTCGGGGCACAGCGCATGGATGGGTTTCCTTTTTATGCGGCGGCGGAGATGGGACCCGTGGCGGTGCCTATTCTAGCTATCGCAAATGCAAACCGAAAAATTCGTTATCCAGGATAGTTGGCATATAGCGCCCCAGATTCGTGACGCACGTATTCACGTTTGTCAAATGCAAACAAACAAAAGTATACTTTGAGGACCTCTGCAGGAGGACGAGCGACCCTAGCGAGGGACTGAAAGGGCCCGCCTATAGTGGGCCAGCACATCACAAGCGCTAACATAGCAAGTCGTACAGGCTGCCATGTTGACTTCGAGAGCCCGTTTGGACAGTGCTGACCCCTGCCCGTTCACAAGCTTCGGAAAGCTGCGGGACGACAAATCTAAACTCCAAGTCAACGGAATGTAAATGCGGTCTACAAAATTCCGATATAGGATATATTAATACTATTAGTATATGATCGTATACTACCATGACTTATGTGCCCAGCTTTGATGCCTGTAAGCCCTCTTTATTTTCAAGACAGTTGTTGAGGGAAAAACTTGTCCTATGTATATACAATTAACGATATTGTTGACTCATTTGAAGATAATTTGAAGTTATTTCTTGCGTAACTTATGTTTTGTATTCCCACCCTATAACAGCGTGAAAGGGCTCACAGTATTGAAAATAAATAAATAAATAAATAAATAAATAAATAAATAAATAAATAAATAAATAAATAAATAAATAAATAAATAAATAAATAAATAAATAAATAAATACCCGATTTGCCAATGGCCCTTAATACAAACCATCTTCTCTGCTACAGACTGTTGAGGAGAGACGTCACTCCTTGAAAAAAATATGGTGCAGGTTGCATTATCGGTACAAGGCTAGAGAAACAGCAGAGCTGGCGACCCCACTTCCTTCGTCGGAGACCCGGCTGTTGCACCTCACCTGTGTTTCCGAACTTGCCGTTGAAAGTTCTCCAAGACTGGCTGGCCCGGATCGTTTTGTTCGCGCACTTTCACATCTCTCCCAAAGTGTAGCGCATTAGCACGCGCTATAACCAGGGGCAACCGCCTTCGCGAACTGGGCGTCTGTAGCGCGAACTGAGCGTTTGTGCTCCCCACTTTTCATATGGTCGGCGGCTGCACACGAAGCCCACTTGACCCACCCAATCCGTTCAACACTTACGAGCTTTGGGAGACCGCCTTGGCCACCTCTTCCCTCGACGTCCAGCGCCAGTTGGTGGAGAGGGCAGAAGATGCGGCCCGTGCCAATGCACTCGTGGAATGAGGAGGCCACCGTAAAGACTTTTTACTAGGAAATAATAAATATGTTTATTCTCTCTCACCCCACTTCAGGCGCGAACACAGGTGAACTGGCGAGGAGAACAGCACGCGAGAGATAACGCCACGAACGCTGGGTGGTGCGTTCTCGAAGGTCGAGCTGGCCGACACCGGGCGCTCCTCACGTGGCGCACGAGAACGCGCTCGCTATTTTTTTGTATTTTTCTTTCTGGTAGCGCCGGATGGCGGAACAAAAAGCTTAAATAGCTCTGATGTTACAACAATAACGAAGTTCCGGCCAGGCGAACGTTATCCCCCATTTCCTTAACAGAAGTGGTAACAGACCAAATTCCGCGCGCGGCAACGCATGCGTGTCCTGCTATGCACGTAAAACGACACGACACCGCTCCATCGGGGCTTCCGAAGCAGCTCCCGCAGTGTCGAGAACGGCCGCCGCTGCTGCGACGTCGCAGTCTCGTTCTCATCAGGTTCTCCGAGCACGTATCTGATCGACGATCTCACTTTGAGCCCAGATTGCGTCGTCGTCGCCGCCGAGGCCCGCTTCATTGAGGACTCCGAGCAACACCTTTCAGCTTTTACGGAGCGCCCCGCATCGTCCCATTGGCGCAATTTTTTTATCCTCACAGGAGTGGGGGCCTGGAATATGTTAAGTGGCGTTTAGATTTAAACATTTTACCTTAGCAAGGACAGGAAGCCTGTTTTGTGATGCCCCATGATGTGACTGCGTCGAAGCTTTTTTTAAGTGGATGGTGCTGACCCGTGGCACAAGGCTCACACGCATACAGAGCAAGAGCAAGTTGCGAAGGAGATGAAGGGGGCCCACAGTTTTCTCTGCTTTCTTCCTACCTTAGAAAACATGCAGCCATAGCGCCGGAGGTCATCGTGGTCGCATTGCCGCATCGAGGCTCATGTAGGAAAAAAAAAACAATGCGTCGTGACAACTCGCTCAATGAAAACAATTTCCAGGATCGAAATATGACAACGGCACAAGAAAACCAGTGCATGAACTCCGGAGATAAAAGAAACAGCCCAGCATAACCTTGGTTGCGGACACAGCAACGAAAATGAGTGGACATAGCGAAAGAAATAAAAAAGGGAAGGAAAAATAAGCGATACGTTAGCGTTCTTTGTTTTTTTGGGCAGGGGGTCTTTTTTGCCCTCTCGATAGTCTAACACCTCCGTCTTCGGATAGGTTTTCGATGTTAGCTAACTAACTCGAAATTGTGTGAAGGTTGTCTCTACCGGTAAGGAACCTTATGCAAAACAGGGAGTTTCCTTTCCAACAGAGCAAAATCAATAACGGAAGTTGAACCTTTAAAGTTGGATTTTTCGAACAAAGCTTTTGTTTTTGTTTCGTTTGGCAGAAGACCAGGACCTGTGAATCCATCACCGGGTAGCCCAATTTGTACGTGCATTCGCCAGCTTGGCCTGTCGCACGTCCTGCACAAAACGACCATGGCCTGTATCAAGCACACCTGACTGCGATAGCGTAGTTCATGTTACCATGACAACGCTTGCGAGCAATGCGTTAGAGCTCGCTTGCGAGCTGTGACACGTATGTGTCCGAAGTTTGCAGATGCCCCACTGTGACTCGTCATTGAGAGAGAGAGAGAGAGAGAGAGAGAGAGAGAGAGAGAGAGAGCTCGTTAACTGGAGAGGTCAGCCCTGCAGCGGCAGAGTTTGCTACGCCAGATGGGTAGGTGAAGGCTGTAGATTGTAGCTGGGAAAATATTGCTTTTAAAATAGTTTTTGAGAGTTTTGACGAATTCATTTTTGTGTTAATTTATTTTCATCAATGCGAGCGATGTAAGGGCTAGCGAAGGAACCCACCTGCGTCACTTAATACGATACGAAAATTTCAAGAAAGCTTGAAAACCTAAACTCAACAATGACGCAGGGGGCCGCACTAGAAAACTAATACGAAAACTAGGTACAACATGAAAAAAAAAAAACACATAAGTGTTATGAACAAAAGATACACATCTTTTAAGGGCGAAGCCCCTTACAGGCCGGGGCTGTTGACGTCTCCTGTCGTCGCTGTCATCCTCCTCTCATTTAATCATGGTGCAAAAACACCGCAAAACTTGTTTTTTTTTTAATTCATAAGGAGGACAAGCAATCCCCGTCACAAACTTCAAAAGTTGAGGATACTTAGGGGTAAGCAAGCATGCACAATGATTGCGCCTATGAGGTAGCATTAGCAATCAATATTTACGGCACGTAACAAAGTTACTGCAACTATCATATTAACAAAAGAAAACATGGTCACAAGATTATTGCTACAGCTTGTCCAGTCCTCGCATAGCCCTTTGTACTTGATGCGCTGTACTACATTACTTGTGAAAACTACGTGCCAACACGGCCAAACCTTTCCCCTTCTCAGTAGAAGAAAGTGTGAAATATACCTCGTCAAAACGGAAAACAACTTCTAACGAGCCAACAGGAAGTACTCGCAGCGATCTTCCTTCCAAAAGATAAGACCTGGAAACTGGAATGGGAGGGGGGGAAAAACCGGAAGCAAGAGAAAGCGAGGTGGGGGGAAGGAGGGGGGGGGGGGGGGGGGGGGCGCACGGAGGGCTTCTTTACGGTCGGCGGGCGAAGCCTATTGGGAACTCGCGTATGCACGGCCTGCTTCGCACGGCAGCACGAGGCGATGAGCGGAAGGTGGGCGGGTATCTCGGGTATTCCGATCACGACGACACTGCATGCCGGCGCACGAAGACTGCGCAACGAAGGCAGCGCCTGCCTCGCTGGGAGCCGCGCGGGGCAGAAAAACGCCGGAGAGCGCGCATTTATATGAGAAATTGGCGCACGAGTAATGGCCCTGTTCGTGGGACTGCTGCCGCTGCTGCAGCCGGAGCCGAAACGCCGCTTTCGAAAGTCGTTAAGGCATCGATTTTAGAAGTTTCATTTTCTAAAAAGGGGCCCAGGCAAGCGTTTGAAGGAATTTAGGAAACCGCGCTTGGATGGAGCATTCGAGGGCTGTCGTTCTCTGTGTAAAGCGTGTTAGTGTTGAAGAAGTGAGGATGTCGTATACGCTAGTATGCCTATGGATCGTTCTTGCCTTGCAGTATCTGGTAAGTTACTATGGGTAATAGCACGAGGTATGATCGAAAGTTATTAGAGAATTAGTTGTTAAGGCGGGAGAGAATCGCTGCGTGTGCCATGTTGTAGAAGGCCCCTTTTACGTTGAGGGCCAGAATGGCTCGGGAGTAGCGAGTGGCAGGTGCAATTATCTGTTCTAACACAATATCCTTGGTACTCAAATGTTGTCGAAAGCCGAACAGCGTATTGGACATTTGGTCGATGTCGGTATGGTTGCGGCCTTTTGAGTACAATGCATTCCAGTAGCTTCCCTAGACAAGAGGTACGGGAAATGGGCCGGAGATTGTCTATGTGTGGGGATTTGCACGCTTTACGAATGAAGCGGCCTTCAGCGGTTTTCCATTGAAGAGGTAGGCGTCCAGATGGCCAGAATTCATTGAGGCGTTCCAGCAGGATGACATGTTCATCATCACCTAAATTGGCCAAGAGCTTATAGGTTACTTCGGTCAGGACCCGGAACACTCCTTTTCTTACATTCAGTCAGAGCTGCTTCCAGTTTAAAAAGTTGGATATCTCATTGCAGGTCTGCATTGATGGCCTGAACAACCTGTACAACCTGAATAGCCTGAACAACCAACCAGAAGGCAGTGCCGGCCAAATATTTCTATCGCCTAAAGTGCCGGCTTCTGTGAATATATCCACTTCCTTTTTTTTTAAATGTCTGAAGTGTACACCTGAGGAAGGTAGCTATAATTTTTCCGTCTGAAGTTGAAAGCCATAATTGTAGGTATATGTATTCTTTCAAGAGTTATCATTTCTTACGGTTTATCGCAGCAATAAAGTGCACCTCGTTACCCTATCCACCGGGAGGTTGACGAACTGATCCCTTTAAAAACGTCTGAACCAGTTATTTTTTCGAATGACCACTGCGGAAATTAGAAGCACAAAATACTTTGAATATATGAGAAAAAAAACCTAAAAAGGCAAACGCATGATATTTAGTTCGTGCGAGCTGGGATGTCGTATTTTGCAAACGATTAATGGGGTTTCTCACTGGAACTATCATTCCTTCTGTTACAAGCATAAAGGGACCCTGCGAAACTTTTTGTCAACTTTTTGCGACATCATGAATGCTTGCGCATTGTGGACCAACACATCCGGTAGTTAGATTAGGGGATCGCGAAGACGCTCAGCCAAAACTTACTGCTTTATGTCCCCTAGATAACTTAGAAACTTGCTCACAAATCTTTTCTCTCTTTTCCGGTCTCAGCGTTCTTCGACCGCTGGAATTACGTCATTACAGCGGTGTAGCGGCTATTCCTTCAGTGTAGCGGCATTCCTTCAGTTGCAGCAATGACCGCATTCGATAGTCACTTAAAAAAAAGCCACAAAAGCAAAGCAGAAGTTTAAGGCGTATAGTTTTGCTGCGAGCGAATCACGCAGTGCCTCTTCGCGCAGGCGAGAACTGTAGCTTTCACAGCGCTTCCAGACGCGAAGGAGAGAGTGAAAGCGTTTATCAGAAACGTTGCAGAGCTCCTTTAAATGGCTGAGGGATGTTGTGTATAACAATCGAGTTATCAGAGCGAGTACCGTATAAATTGCGACACCGAGAATCCTATTTTAGCAAGCTGTCGGGTTGCGACGCATGCGACGCTGCATGCAGCCCGAAACGGCACGCGAGAAACTTATTCGCGTGGTGGATGCTCGCGAACGTCCTCCCCACAGTGATACAACGAATCTGAATAAAGCAGCACGCGATTGGGAGCTGATGGAAACGCGTCATTTCACGCTCACGGATTATGCAGCTTGCGACGCATGACCGAGAAAATCGGGCTTTGATTAGTTTGCAGAATGAGAGGATAAACGCCTCTGGGGAGAACTGGGAAAGAGGCAAACAGGAATCCAACAAAGTGTTTGCTCAAGGGGCCGCGAACACGCTAAAATGTCATCGGTTGCTCAACTAGGCCTGTGGGAAAAGTTACGCTTTTCTCCCTACTCTCGTGCACGCAAAGCTCTCTTTTTAAAGGTCTATTTTCGGTTACAGTCCACGTTTCGGGGTGAAAAGTATGGGGCCATTCCACTGTGCGAAGGTAAATGACCAGCGAACCTGTATATATTACACATTGCAAACCTTTAGGTTATAGCCGGCAAATTGTGGGCAGTGCCCAGCTTTTTTGGTTGGCTGCTTAGAACGTCTGCTCAGGCACGCAACATGCTGAATACTAAACTTGATATTTATTTATTTATTTATTTATTTATTTATTTATTTATTTATTTATTTATTTATTTATTTATTTATTTATTTATTTATTTATTTATTTATTTATTTATTTATTTATTTATTTATTTATTTATTTATTTATTCATTTATTTATTTATTTATTTATTTATTTATTTATTTATTTTTTATTACATGGCGAAAAAGTAGGAGAGGTTGACGCCTTATAGGAGCGCCGGCTACTCCTTCTCGCATTTATGGCATTCTTTGTTATACTTATCCGGAAACAGAAGTGCTACTCTGGGCTGACCTCTTCCACACTATATGGAACTGCCCGACCATATGGCAACAGAACGACTACAACACATCAGTAGAGTCCTGGGAAGCGTCAGCTGTCCAGGTCGGACCTCTCCAGTCAGCGAGAACTGCTGGAAAGAGCCAAGCTAGGGGCTTTCGCCACCGGAGTCCTGGAAACAGGATTCCACCATTAACTCCATCCTCTCCCCTTCTACCTTTGTTGTGAATAAAGTTTACCACCACCACCACCACCACCACCACCACCACCACGCCTTTTCGCGTAAGGTTCTGTTCTTAGAAGACATTTCAATAGATTCAAACTCACTGCCCTGTTCGGTGAAGGTGAGCTCTTCCGAGGAGTTCTTGCAAAGTTCGTGGAGTCAAGTAGACCGCACACAATACACTGCAAACACAAATTTGCCCTCGGTGTCCCTTAATGGAAGTCAGTGATTATACTCGTCACTGGACGTGGGTCAGGGGAAAATCGCACAGAAGATCACAAACAAATCATACACTAGAGAAGTGACGATATACAGTACAGAATGGAGTATTTATTTATTTGTTTATGCACCCTTAGGGCCAGAGGCATTAGAGAGGGGAGTGGGCTACAATATTTACAAACATATTACACAGAGCACAAAAATGAAAAATAGTAGTAGGTAATGTGCCAATTAGTAAATTCATGTTAGAATCGGCGTTAATACATTTAGCCCCTTCATCCGTTAGACCCGAGCAAATGTAATAGGTCAACCATGCCCCCTTATAACCGGGCGCGCGTTTCGCCGAAAATAGTTCTCTTGTTTAAGTATCATGACAGTATAGTATGACGGCATCATCCAAGGGTGTAACGAAGAAAGGTCCAGCCGTTCAGTCTTAACACAAAAACAGAAACAGACTCTCCGACGAAACTACAGCCATGGGGGAACGCAAAGCTTTGCAAAACCAAGTCCAACACCAAACGAACCATCCCAGAAGCGAGCGGACCCACATGACACAACGCGATTCTGCACGCCGCTACCATGTTCGCGCGTCCTGGAAGTTGCGAGTGCAAGCCTGCCTCGGACAGATCACAACATGCCGCAGAACGGCCGGATCGCGGGCGCCTTGCTGTCGGCGTGATTCAAACTTTGACAGCTGCAGACGCGGCGTGCAGCGACTTGCCCGAAGGACGCAGACGCTGCAGCGAGATTTCTCCCCCCTCTCTCAAACTCAGCGTGTGCCGCTACTACCGGCCCCTCACGAACTCTAGAAAGAGCGCTGTGTGTGTCTGTACTATGTTCGTGCCGTGTGCAACAGCACTAGGAGTACTGTTTGACCGTTAGCGCTTTGGGCATAAATGCCCAGCGTAGAAGTCCATTCGTTTTGGAGCAACGAATCAATACTGTCACTCTTCTCGAGTCCTGTACTCTAATCTCGCCTGTAAGGGAATTGTTCCTGTCTTGCTGTGGCTCCATGAGTGAAACTTAAAGGGATACTGAAGCACTTTTTACAAAAAAAGAGCTTTTGCTCCCATTTTATTATTTTTCATACGGCGAACTCGAAAATCAAGTCAAAACTTGGCATAAACTATTACAAAGCACTTAATTTTGGCAAAAATGAACAACGGGTGCCTAGGGGCATTTGGCGAACCTCACCGCCGTTCGTGATTGGTCAAGTCTTCGTGACGTCGTCGTGAGGACCCTCGGATCTGGCGGAGCACGAAACGCGTTCCCAGCGGGTCGTCGCGGTAGAAAACGCTGTATTTGCATTTGTTTAATTGATCCCACGATGGCCAGTCCGAGTAGTGAGTTTATCGTACACCCGCACTGTTCGAGCCTCTCGCCCGTGCACGAGCGGCGACGGCGACAAGTGCCGGCGACGATAACACTTCCGAGGAATACGTGTCCCAACCGGCAACGTTCACCCGCCTGGGAAACCGCTGAGTCGCCAAACCATCGGCCAACTGCCGAGTTGCCCGACCGCGCTGTCATACTACGCCGACGGCGACACAAACACGTCGGCCGATGGAAAGTCACCGTAGTGTGACTGACTCGCCGACCGAAGAAGCCAACAAAATCGGTCACCCGACCGGTCGCCCGACGCGTCGTCGGGAATCGACCGAGAAGCGAAAACTGCTCCCCGACAACATCCGTGCCGCAATGAATGCGGCTCTATTTTGATAGTTTCTGGAGTGTAATAAACTCAGTAAGGTCCACGAAGCCCATGCTACTCAACACTAGCGCTAATGCAATCCGTATTTTGGCTTTCGACGCTTCGGCTGTGCTCTTCCGCGACGCCGCTACCCCGGAGCTGCAAGCTGTAAATGCGTGTGCGATCGGCTCGCCTGTAGAAAATGTAAGGTCAGTTTCGTGCAGAAGAAGAGTTACGTAGGGTAATTTGGGTAATAAGGAATCAATATCGGCAAAGGTTTTTAACGTGAAACGTAAAACCAAAGTACGGCAAGCACTATCCCCGCAGTGGGAAATCGCAGTCGCAGCCGCGCACACACATTTTTGCGAGCGCTTTCGCGAAGCAGCGGAGTTGATGGCGATAAGCTATTGTGGGGGCTTCGGGGAACCTTGCTGTGCATGCGCTATATAAGAAATTTCAGTTTACCAGCCAGGAATTCTGTAAACCAGCTAGTAAACACCGACGTATGACACGGAAGGATTGGCCTCCATCTATTACCTAGGCTATTTTGCACCGTGTCACCATTTGTGCGGTGGCGCAGTGCTCTCGCGCGTCGCTCCCGTGCGCTCAACTTCGCGGGTTCAATTCCCGCCGAAGTCAGTTTTTTTTTTCGGTTTTTTTTAAGGGGTACGGTTTGCGTATGCAATTTGTGAATCATTTTCTGCGCTGATTTTGAGAAGCAACTACCTTTGCAATGGAAAATTTCCTTCGAAACAGCGAGTGGCGTCTTGAGCCACAACAATTAATTTCCCTTTTCTTGCACCGTGTTTCTCGAAAATGCGGTACCATGGTGCAAAGTAAGGCCTTCTTTATTAGAGGAGGTTAAATTTCTGCTGACGTACGCACTAATTTATATGCAAATTTTAAGTGCTACAGAGGTCTTTTCGCCGGGGGTTCATCCATAACATCCATATTATTACTGCCGCGGCACCAGCGCACAGCTCTTTTTTCTTTGTCCGTGATCCAACAAGAAGTTGAGGAGTACATATAGTACAAGCAGCGCACACGCCAGTACGCACGAACGGCTTCAGTCGTGCAGCCACACGATACTTCAATTTTGATTAGAGAGAGCCGCTCCTCACAGCTGTTTTTTGCGACGTCACCACTGCTGTTCTAGATTTTAGAGCCGATATCCTGCCGCTGGGGCTTTTGTAACTGCGGTGGTGTCGTCACTTAGTTCAGCATGAGCTATATTGAAACGCTTTGGTCAGTAGTGGTCCCTCCTGAGGCACTCATATCACGATAAGCACGTTTTCATAACAGGTGTTCATGCGCGCACTGCGTTACAATGACCGACGAAGAAGATTGCTGCTGTTGCCAGGAGATACGGGAGGTTCGAGAGAGGCAAAGGCACCCCAGGTGCGCCACAACCACCAGAAAACTAAAAAAATGTGTGCCTCAACAGGGCTGTGCTGGAGGTTGCACTTCGACAGAATGGCACCCCGATACTGCCTAGAAGCAGCCTGTCTGGGAATGTCTGGAACACAACACACTCGCCTTTGTGGGCTTGAAGTGTTCCCTCTTTACAGTAGCAACCCACTGAGCAGCGAGTTTCGGCTCCCGCGGGAAGCTGTGAAAGACCACTTTATCGCGGCCATAGGTGCTGTTGCAACAGAATGCCGAGCAGAACCTTGGCATGGTTACTCCGCTTCCTCGGCACGATTGTGAAGCAGTACAACGCAGCACTGAAAAAGTTTCCACTACTAGTTGCTAAATAAAAACAAAACACAGCACGGGGCCCAGGAAAGCTAACGCTGGCGGACGGCACGCTGAGAAAGGCAGCAGCAGGGGCCGAACACTTGCCGCGGCTGCCGATCGCTCCTCACGACGACGTCACCACGACCCCTTTCACTCTCGTGCCGTCCTCCTCCCCTGCGCTCTGCGTGTCGCGGGGGCGTGGCGATGGCGCTTGTTTATTCGCCTATTACGGCGCTATTTCAACCAAAAAAAAAAAAGAAAAAGACCTCGTAGGTAAGGTGTTTAAGGTCAACGCTTCCGAATTTCTTTGTATTCAGCAGATTGAAAACTGCCTCAGTTTCCCTTTAAGCGCAAACAGACACAGGGACGAGAAAGGGAAACGACACCAGCGCTTATGTCGTTGGTGTCGTTTCCCTTTCTCGTCCCTGTGTCTGTTTGCGCTGAAGTTTCACTCATGGATGTTCACCGACTAGCTCGTCTCTCCATTTTGCTTCAGTTTATTTCTTGCTTTGGCTCATATCTCGCCATGCAGTAAGCCAGTTAAGTTTGACATCGGCTTCTTGTCGTCGTCACCAAGGCAGCAACTGTCGCTGGCCGCCCACCACCACGCTACCTCACATGACGGAGGCGACAGAGCCCGGTTCGGGGTAGCCTTCCCGAATGTAACAACCGGTTGCCAGCGGGGGGATGACAACTTCGTAACACCACGCACATTAGGCATTTCTTATCGGAGTGGTTTACTGCACTGCGATTGTGCTCTCCAGTGCTTTACTCATACGCGCATTCCATGGCGTTCCCTTTCGTTTAGCCATCGTCGTCGTTAGATGGAGGTGTGCATTTTCTGTCTAGTTTTGCATGTCCATGCACCCCTCTCCAAATCCAAACTGCTTCGACCGTATTGAAATGGCGCAATCGAAGAAAGGTCGGCTTCATAACGCGAGGGACTCAGGTTAGATTCTCACCACGGGAGGCGTTCCAATTTTACTTCCCTTCACCGATGATCATCATCTTCGTCAGAGAAAGTTGGCTGCCCCGCAGTGCGTTCTGGGTGGACTACAGACGACATCAGGGAGAGGCTGAAAGCTTCACTTTCAAAGTGAGGAGGAAAATGGCATGGAATGATTTCTTTTCGTAAGCAGGCGTCACCAATAAGTTAAAGAAAATGGGTCAACGCACACTCACAGACGTCGCTTGCGATAAATGAACTCGATTTTTCGATGCGATAAACGACCTCAAATGGCGATTTTTCTACTTTTCCCTCTGGGCGACGGCTAGGATCACTTTTTCTAGAAATAGTGGCGGTGATTAAAATGGCGATGCAGCGTTCACGTAAAGCCAACGTCATAAAAGTACTCGCTCAGCGAGGCTTTAATCATCAAGAAAAGAGACGTAAGTATACGCATGACAGAATACGCTAACAGATTTTGCCCTTCTCCCCCTCCCGCCCCTTCTAACCTTATGAACTCAATACGATAGCCGGAAGTGATTTCAACCCCACCCTGTCCATGGGTGGTAACGCTAACCTTCAATTGCAAAATGGGCTGTCTTGTTCTTGCTTTGACGGTTTTACCCAATAATGCGCATGAACAATTAATCTAAAAATCAATCGATTAATGCCTGGTGAATAACCTGGTGTGATTCTAATTCCCTTCCCATCCCAAGGCATTATACTGTCTTTCTTTTTTCTGCATGCAGCAATTTTCAATCATTACAGAAACTGAGGTGGGGTTTTATGTGAATGCATTCTGTTAAGAACTAAGAAGGACACACGCTGGTATAGGTACTGCCTAACATTAAAATATTAAAGCCGTTCGACTCAGTGTGAAAGCTGTCGGAAGTGCAGAGCAGTAATTCGCCATACTGGGCTTAAGCGCCGTTATCCGCTCACTGCATGCTACCCCACAATGCAATTCATATTTCCCGCCTTCGCGGTGCTCGCGCGCCCCCTACCTGAAACTGCGCCAGCGGGTGTTCTGTTCTTTTTGTGTTTGCTTTTCCTGCTGCACGTGCCGGCGTTGCACTGCAACTTTTTTTCGCTTGCTAGCGTTAAAACCAACCGAACGAGCTTTCCTGAGTAAATGAACCCGGCGTCCGGTCAATTACGTATATTTTGCCTCAAATGTGCCTGCCGTTCTGTTTGCACTAAACAACGGGGGGATGTATGACAAGCGCCAGCAGTTCACGAGTTTCGAACGCTTATGACTATATAAACCGCTTGGCTTTCGAAGCCTGTGGGTTACGCTGCGACGACAGCCGCTACGACGGAACGCCGTGTGGCTCTACGTGTGTCCAGCGAGCGAGCTACGACAACAACACGAGCTCCTAAAGTGCTGCGCACTTAAAAAAAAAGCTGTGGTTGAACGCGGTTAAGCCAGGTTTTGTGAGAGATTGCTCTGTTTTTGGGCCGAGAGAGCGCCGTGAACACGCACAGGACTGCACTGCAAGACAGAACGCAGACGCTCGACGGAGACGGCGCTGTAGGCGCAAACGCTCAGTGAATTCGGATGAAACTAAGGCCTTCTTGTATGATTTCCTGATTATAAGCGCCCTTGCTCTGACCTCCTCTCGTCTTCTCGGGGCACACCTTCCCTTAGAACGAATTGAGTGATTAGACGCTTTCATTACGCAACCACACGAGGCACTGGCTTGACCTTGGTTGAGCTTGAAGGACAGGTTGACGCTCCGTGGAGCGAGCCCGTTTTCTGGGTTCACTTCTGGAGTAACAGTTTTTCTCTAAAAAAGGAACCCTACTGCGATCCCCACACATGAAACAGGGCCAAACCATTTAAGTCACATATTTACAGGAATCTTGTTGACGAAGGGCAATTCATACATACCCGCCAGTCGTACGCTCTTTTCACCGTAACCAGTGCAACGTACGCAGAAATACGAGTGTGTTTTTTTTTTACAACGGCGTCTTTTCCACGGTTTTTTTATCTACGTTCGTCTCTCCAAGCCAGCTTTGGGATTTCATGTAAAACCAGACATTTGCTGAGCCGAAGGTTTTTATTAAAACTGTTTGTTCTTTAGAATAGTGGCGCGCTTAGCGTCGTAAGGCATTATGAACACAGCTTTGCGAGCTTCCTTACAACAATACCTCCTCCACCGTTAGGTATATTTGCAGTTTTTCCGCCTTCCTCCTGCATCTTTCCCTTTCAGCACCTTTATCACTTTCACACCCCTTGTTTAGTTACGGCTGCAAAGAGCTACAAGCTTTTTTCTGCTAGGTATATGCCCTGGCCTAGCGTGTCTAGCATAAAACCTCTCATAGAATATCTGCATTGCTCTGACTACCTCGCATATGTTGTTTCTTAAGTTACCACTTTCGTCTCTCCATGCGTAGGTTCGATCTCTGCTTAAAATTACATTATTAGTTGAGAAGAGTAGTGGCTTGGGTTAATTCGTACACGGCGAAGTTTTAAAGCGCACCGCAAAATAAGGAACAACAACACGGGGAAGACATATAGCGCACTGTGTGTCCTCTTTGCGCTGTTGTCCCTTGTCTTGTGGGGCGCTTTAAAAGTTCTACATTATTAGTTGCATCGAAACTTCCTCCTGTCATTGACGTTTTCTCAATCGCGGCCATGCTCTGGGCGTAAAGGTCGCTAAATTTGCATCGACTAATCGATTTCGCGACTCGTACATATCCTATCCGCACCCTCGATCTTGGAAACTCCATGTTCCTGCACTTCGCTCACGCCCTCGATTTCCCGACAATTTCCAGCGCTTTTGTTTAAAAAACGTCCTCACGATTTTATGGTTTGTCAAAATATTGGCGTCAGATTTCCTTTAACTACGTCTCTGCTGGTATCAGCGTCGTCTGCAAAGGGTGGGAATTTGTTATCTCGGGTTAGTGTTGCCGTGTAACAGTGTCTCTGAATGACTTCCGGTTTCTTAACTCCTGCAATGCGTGCTTGTACGCGTGCGCGTGCGTGCGGATAAAAACGGAGAGGTGTAAGGAAATTTCTGAAAGGAAAAAAAGAAGAGGAAACGTCAAAAGAAAGGCAGGAATTGACCAGACGATGGCCTAGTTTGCTATCCTACACGTGGGAAACGAAAATAACGGGAAAAACAGAAGAAAACAGAACAAAAGCATGAATGTAAGGACAGAGTGTAAAGTGGTGACTCCAGCGTTCGGACACTATAGACCATTTCATGTGTTAATCTTTAATACGATCAGGCCATGCTCTGGGCTGTGTTGCGCATGCGCAGTTCCATCATCTTGTCCACTGCGCCAATCATATATATAGATCCGCTAGCGCACCCCACTGGTAAAATGGTTGCTCCCAGGACGAAGAAATTAAAAAGTTCTGTAGACAAAAAAGTTCAGTGAGTTCACAGAGTGTAGTCTTTTGTGCTACAGTGTTCTGGTAATTTCAGAAACCTTCTTCTGCAACTCGTCACGGTGACTCGCTTCCCCATGTTTCGCTTGGATACCCAAGGCGATGCAAGAAACAAACGAGGGCTTCACAAAAAGAGGTAAGGGGACGTAAGGCCAGCAACGGGGATTCCCCCATAGCACGCATGCTTCGTACCTATATACGAGTATGGCGCAAATGTGAGAAGGACAGTGAGAGGTGGAGGGAGGGAAGTAGGAGTTGAGAGAGGAGATAGTGAGGGCGCTGGGGTCGATCGAAGCGAGATGAGCAGACCACACCCAGCCCTCCGCTGGAGAAGCACAGCGGACGAGGGCCGTAATTTCAGTTAAATGGGAGAGAAAGCGGAAAGGGCCACCACGCTGGTCGCGGTGTCGGTGAGGCCCGTGCCCCGAGCAGCCAGCAGGCAACGGCCGGTCGTGCGTCGCGTGACACACGCGAGAAAGCACGGCACGCGTCTGCGCCCCCTCCCCCTCCTAGAAAACCACGCTCGCGCGTGCCAGCCACACGACGTCGAGCGCACGACGACACACCGCGCGCTCTGTGTGTGTAAGCCGTGTAGGCTGTTATTATGCGCCGCCGAGAACATAAAGAGATTTGGCGGCAGGGGGGGTCCTGGAGGAGATTGTGTTTTTACGCGAAGTCACGACTGAAAGCGAAGGCGAGAATATTAGAATAGCGCTATGTGTTCGAGTGCAACAGAGGAGGAGTGGGCGAAGGTTTAGCACCTATAGAGCTGTAAAATCGTCCGGAACGGTGTCGGTGGGTGCGAGCTAGCAGGCGTAACTAGCGCGACATTGGAGTGCACGTGAAGTTGAACTGATGTGAGATTGTGAGAGCGAGTGCGAGATTTTTTCGTCGAGACTAGATTGTTCGGTTGCAATGGGATCCTGTACGTAGAGTTACGGTCAGATACGGTGCGATGTGAGATACGGTCAGAGATATGGTCACATACGGAATAGGATCCCGTCGGTAGAGATACGGTCAGAGACAACATAATTGTTAAGGCGCCGACGTTAGTACGTCATGGTCGTTCCTGAGTAGCCCACATGGGACTCGAAAGCAATGGAAAGACCACACCATGACCATTGGCGACGGTATGCTAGAGAAATGTGCGCATTCCTGTCATCATGTTGATAGGGTCCGCGGAAAAAAGCCTATAGCAGAGACCGAAGGAATGTCCTGGCTTCGTAGAATATGGACAGTCTTCGGTAAGCATCCGCCATGATTTATCAAACAGTGTAATGCGGAAATTTCGGTTTTGCCTCTGCCTCCAGCCCGGTCGTGCCCTGTCGACATTACTCATTTTCTACTAGCAACTTATATTGACGAGAACTGCTTTTGGATCCGAGTAATGACTTCCTGTATTAAAACTCATCCTGGACACTTATACGCTAATTAATGACTTTCGAGACATAAACGAATTTGAAGACGCAGCAATTAATAGTTGGCGTTGAGAGAGAGAGAGAGAGAGAGAGAGAGAGAGAGAGAGAGAGTAATTTATTCAATGGAAGGAAAACACAGAGAGGTCAGCCGCATTGTATAGTATCTGACCTGCTACTCTGTGGTGGGGTGCGAGAAGGGAAAAAAGAGCACAGATAGATAGGGTGACTGGTATGATGATGGACATAGAGATGATAGTATAAGTATATACAAAATGCCTATGCTATGTACAGAACATGTTAAAAAAAATACCACGACGGGATTGAGCTAGTATCTAGCTGCCAAACCGCTGCTTTTAAAGAATGCCAGCACTGCCTTCAAGGCCTTGCTTGAATACTGCGGGTCTGGCCAGGGTCCCAGCAGGACATCCTCAGATAATGCCCGATTGTGTAACCGGGCCAACGACGTGGCTAACTTTCCACGGTAATGCGCATAGCAGAGACAGTTGCACAGCGCATATTCAATAGTATCCGGTATGTGACACGATTCGCAGCCAGGGCCACTCGAACCACGGATGAGGTGTTGGTAGCGATAAGTGAAAGCTACATCAAGCCGCAGTCGACGGAACAGCGACGAGTAGCCTCGCTGAGTCCCTGGTGGCATCCAAAACCTGCAATCAGGGTCCAGTTGAAGCATTTACAGACCCGTATACATTTACCGATTCGGACGCGGACAGTCGGAGTAGCACGTTTTGCAGTGCCAGCTGCCAAGCGAGGTTTCCGGTCCCAGCGCGAGACAGTGAAGAAGGTCCGATAACTATTGCCGGTTGGGGAGGGATTGCGAAATGCCTTGCTGGGGACTCTCGCTACGCTTACATCGCTTCAGCTCAGTTTCGTGGCGTGACAATACGAAGCGACACAACGAAAAGGAATTAAGGGGACAGGACAAACGCTGTCTCTTTCTTTTCGTCCTGTCATCTTTTCGCCGTTCACCGGCCTCGTATTCTACTCTTCTGACATGTAACTCGCGCCTGGTTTGCGAGATGGAAAGGAAGCTTACATGAAGGCTGGTTTAGGGGCTGGTTGGTACAGTCGAGAATTCAATATTAGCGTGCGCTGCGTACTTGGACGAGGGACAAGGATAGTAGAAAAAGAAAAACCATACGATGGCGCGCGAACTAGAACGAAAGAAAAATCCCCGGCACATTGCCTAGAACTGTGTATGTTGTGTGAATTGTGACCTTTCCCTTTCTCGTCCCCTTTCCCATCCGCAGGGCCTCATGGCCTCTCGTCTTTAATAAAGTGTTTTCCTCACTGAACGTACGCACACGAAGATATCAGGTTTAATTTATTTCAACATGAATGTAAACTCACCGTCACATGCTTATAAATAATGATCAAGCTTTCGCTAAACCAGTTGCTAGTTTGCGCACCATCGTGTCATCTGTCTTTCTCCACTGTCTTTGTCCTCCATCCAAGTACGCAGCCCTACTTATATTAATTTCTAAGCTTACACAGTCTCCTTTTCACCCCAAGATCCTGAAGAATGCTTCAGATGTGCCATCATTTAAGTTACAGCGTTCTGTCTGTCAACAGAGGCGCCAAATAAATCGTTCTCGCGCAACACTTTCCGAAGTTATGAGCGGCCCATTCTTGTTATCACCCCTGAATTTAGTTGAAGTAAAGACAAATGCTGAACGTCAGATCGCTGACGAAAGGAAAAAAAAGCGCACAAATCAAACAGGAAAAAAAAGTGTGCCACTTTTAATATCATAAAGTAATTCCAATTAGAGTGAGGTCAAAGCTAGTGGACAGCGTGGTCTTAACGAGGGAGGCACTCGTAGATATAGATGTACGAGGGAACGAAACGGGGATGAGAGACAGGGTGACCACATGACGTGGCAAGGTAGAGACGACCAAGAAACAAAAACGACCTAAGAACACCCCCAACCTGCTGTTAGGATGGGCAGTCAAAACTACAAAACAAAGAAAAAAAACGATCATCTGATAATCTGACATACGAGGTCCAACTTTTGCCGCGGTTGCATGTTTTATGGGCTACAAGCGTCTCTCGTAATAAATACTCACGCTTGGAGCCACAAAACCATGCGCGGCCGTGGTGAGCCCCCCGGACGTGCTTAGCTCTGCCTCTCAGCTTTCCTCCTCCTCCTCCTCCTCCTCCTCCTCCTCCTCCTGACTAGCCTGAAATAAAGGGAGAAGGCATCCCGAGCGACATCAACGCAGCGTTCACCTCTTGACCAGACAACAATTATTATTTGGACGTCGGGCACCGGCGCGAGGCGTTTGCGGCGACCGTATTAGTACGTGACGGTGCGGGGATGCTTCCCACAGGAGTCGTGCATGTCCACCGCAGTCGGCACGATCAGAACGGCGCGCGTACAAAACAAAAACAAAAAAAAGGAAGCTAAACGCGATAATTAAAGGGAAGGGCAGCGGTAATAAGAGGGAAGTGTAGAGGGGATCCAGGCGCGATTCTGGTGGTGGTCAAAATATATATGCGTTTGGAGGGAGTTGAGAGGGGGGACGGGGGGAGCTACGGATGTTGTGGTTCGTAGACAGGCGCACCAGAAACAAAGAAAGGAATGTAATGGAAGGGGAAAGGGAGAGGTTTATGCCGCTATACGAGAAGAGGTCGGTCGGAGCGGCGGACAGCTGCCGCCGCCGCCGCCGCAAAGGCAGACCGAGCAGAGATGAGTGCGCCGCGCACTCGCATGGCAGCTGCCGGCGTACCTACGAGCGAACGCTCGCGTACAACATTTAGTAGCCTCCCCCCCCCCGTGCTTCTTCTTCCCTGCGCTCTGCTAGCGCGCTCGGCGGGCTTTAATTTGGCTGATGGGTCCACGTGGCGGCGGCGGCAGCAGCAGCAGCGCCGTCGGTCGCTTTTCCCTCCGTACCGCTGAGCCATGCCGTGAAGCTGACTCCGGCGCGGAGTCAGCGTCGTGTCCGCGTTGCTCGCGCATTGGGCTGCGCGTGCCGGGCACGCGTCGCTGACGCGTCTCGCGCAGGTGATCGGCCGCGTGGCATATGCTTGGCGACGACAGGGACGGTCACTTTGGCCGTAATAAAGAGAGCGGCGGGTGAGAGCGCGAGGGGGGAGGGGGAGACGGGGATACGGGGTGATTTTTGACGACGTGCGGCGATGGTTCCGAGTCGACGGGGGGAGATGGCGAGGGGTAATAGGAGGCAGCCGGAAGGGGAGTTGATTAAAGAGCGTCTGATATATATCCCGAACGCTGGCACGCATCGAACGAGTGTGTTGATACTGCTACACAGCGCACAAACCGAGACAGAGGAAAGAGACACACAAGCGCTGGATTACCAACTAGCCGGAACCCTTGCTCTTTTAGAGCGTGTTGAGGGGAAATAGGTATAACCTAAATGGCGAACTGGATTCGCGGACGTCCTTTTAAATCCCGACACATGTAGTGCATTTCAAAAAGGAATTAAAAAAAATGTATGTTTAACACGTGATCTATGAGGCGCGCCGTGGTGGAGGGCTGCGGATTAATCTCCACCACCTAGGTATCTTAAACGTGCGTTCAAAATCTCGACACAGCATCGTTTCCACTTTTCGCCATATTAGTCCAAGGGTTTCGTGAATTTTAAGGCATAAGCCTTATATGGACCGTTCTCCGCAAAATTGTCTCCGGCATCCCTATGAAGATACCAAAAAGCTCAATGGGTGCAGCACAACCGCAATGGCAGGCTGCGACGTTAACCTACTCATCAACGCAAAAAACCGCAGTTTCTTCAGCGTATCACTTTGAATCTTTGTACATGAGTGTGCGGGATGGGCTTTGTAGTTTCTACATCAGCGCCACCTAGGAAGCAAGGACGTCCACGGAGGTGTGCCTGGGGCGAGGAGTGAGAGAACACGAGAATGCTAACACCGCGCCAAAGAAAGGCCACTTATGGGACCACGCAACACTGTCGATAAGCGCTTTCACTCTTTCCTTCGCGTCTGGAAGCACTCCGAAAGCTACAGTTATCGCCAGAACGAAGTGGCACTGCGTGATTTGCTCATCACACCAAATACGCCTTCCATTTCTGCTTTGTTTTGTGGCTTTTTTTTTTAAGTTGCTATCAAAAAATTCATTGCTGCAACTGAAGGAAAACCGGCCAACAGCCGCTAACTGGCCTTAGAGACGTAATTCGAGCCGTCGAACAACGCCAAGACAGGGAAAGAGAGAAAAATCTTTTGAGCGAGTTTACAACTTATCTGATGGGCATAGAGCAGTAATTTTTGGCTGGGGTACTTTAAGACCCCCTAATCTAAGTACTGGGGGGTTGGGTGACTACGTTCTCCAAGCATTTAAGATTTTTAAAAATGTTGAAAAAAGTGTTGCAGGGTCCCTTTAAGTTTCTGATGCGCATCACGACAGGGGGACGAAGAATGAAGGTAACACGAATCGGTAAGGGAACGTCCCAGGTGAAAAGAAACACAAGGTCCTCGTCTATAACACACGTGAGAAGTCTTTTAGGCAGGAGCAGGGGCATGGACAGGATTACCTGCAGTAACAGATCGCGCAGCAGAGGGAGCTTTTGTGCGGCATGGTTTAGGGTTGCCATCTTTCCTTTGTTTCCTTGAAGCTAACTTGAATGAAGCAAAGTGTCGAATGTCTCCTAGGATTTTTAAAGACGATAGACTTTCTTGGACTGCTTCAACCCAGAAATTTTGGTCTGTCTGTCTGCGACTCGATTCAGTCACCCGGCCGAAGTGAAACAGAAACTGCGCTATAGTCTTAAATACCCACAGCAAAATCTAAGCGTCTAAATGCGGTGTCAATGTTCATACTTGTCAACATTGTTGAACAAGAACAAGACATTACGCAAATATAAGGCCAAAAATCAATACATAAATGATGTTTGCAGTGTTCGTTTATTAAGAAAATGATGTGTGCTTGGTTTTTGCAATACCAAATGAAATACTACATCAACTGCAGAAAACCGTCTCCTGCTGTTGCCCGCGCTACCTGGCGGCATTTAAAAAATCAAGCGGCCAAAGTAACAAAATGTTCCACTAGATAGGGTCCACGTTCCGCTGGGAACGCTCGTGTAGTAGGGCAGCGGGGTTCTAGAAACGTTGTAGTAGGGTATGTCGGTTCACGCCCGTCTCCGCCGTACGGCAGCTCTGGAATCGAGGCACCAGACATGGGCAGTGGAATGCGGTAAATTTAAATTGACTTGAGCAGACCTCTAGCGTTTTATCTTGGGAGGAACGAGATTGGTGAGCAACAGCATGAAAGTTGAGCCTGAAGAAGAAGGGAGGAATTTTCTTGGCAGGGGCGCCAGTCGACTATCGTCTTTCGGCGACATTTGCAACGAAAGGAGCAGATACGCGGCCATTTTTTTCCTTCGTGCTTTTGGTTTATCTACCATTTGACGACGATGATGACTATAACGATGATAATGACGATGAACATTTCTAACGAGTGTCATACGGCCTAGAGAATCTGATTATCGTCATTTCTTTCGACGCGCCGTATTGACCCAGGAGCTATTTACAAGGCATCATAATTTGGGGCACTGCCTACGTTGACGTTGGGAAAGACAGCGACATTGCATTGAGGTTAGAGGCACGTTTAAAAAAACAACAACCAAGCAGCCGGTATTGCAGAGTCAACTCGTATGTTGGATTCAGGTGAAAATTCTAAGCTTCGTCTGAACTTCACGTGATTTTTTTTTTCTGAATGTACACTGCGCGCTCACCGAGGGTGGCTTTGTGTATTCATTTTTGTGGCGTATGCCAGCTTACGCAAACCGGGGAATGACCACAACTACGGGAGCTCACCGGAGTGCGAACCACTGCGGCTGCAGCGTCAGGCAATCAAGCATGGTACCGTTTGCGGCGGGACTTTCCCCTCGTGGTGCTCATAGCGCTGCTTCGTTCTTTTCCTTACCGCGTCGTGCGACTTAATCTTCATCGCCTCACCGGAATCATGTTTCTCGTAAACACAGCGCCACTAAATCTCCACTTCACGAACAGCCAACTGTATTCCCGCTCCCTCACAAGTTCACGAACAACAGACTGCATCCGTCGCGATCGCTTTCTTCGCGCTCACAGCTCTTCGGAGAATGCGTAAGCAGTCGGCGACGTTTCGGCAACCGCGCGCCGCTGTCGTTTCTCCCCGCGTGATCGTTCAATAAACCGATCGCTTCTACGCGTACACGTCGGCTGTTCAGGTAAGGAGCTCGGTGAATCTTACATGCGTTCATCTTACCGCTGCCACGCTTTCAGGCGACCAAAGTGCTGCGCGGCACCTGCAAGCTGGCTTTGTAGCCTGCGCCCTGAGAGATAGAGAGAGAGAAGGTTCGCGCAGCCGCGCTTTCCGGCCCATTGGCGGCTGTCAGCGGCGCGTGGCTCGAGTGCGGATAAGGCCGGCCCGCTTGAGCCGCTTAGGGGGCATCGGCCCGCGCTGTATGGCGCGTTAGGTAGAGTACAACGTCGTCGTCGCCGCTTCGGGTGCCTTGCACCGTACGTCCGATGTGACAGCGCCTCCGCTGCTCTCATCTGACTTCCCTTTATTTCTCCCTTGGTTCTTATAGCTTTCATTCGCGCCCCTCTAAGCTCGTTCCTTCTTAGCGGAGGCCGCATAGGACGGGATAAGGCTCAATTTCGTCTAGCCTCCTTGCCTGCGTCTTTTCCTTTCGGGTCCGTACCTTTACGTCTTCTCAGGTGGCGCATGCGACAGGACCGGCGCTTTGAAACCTGGCTGCGCGCGCCGCTGGTGCTAATCAAGCGGGGATGGTTTGAGGGGTGCGATGCAAAGCTCCCCCTCTCCTCCATACTGCGTTCCTTCCTAGGTCTCCCTTCAGTTCGGTTCATCTAAGGTCCCGTCCTTTGGAAGGCGCCGAAATAGCCGACGATGATGATGTCAAGTTGCCTTCTTTTTTTTTTTTTTTTCGTTACGGCCTGAAACACCGTGCCAGCCTCGACTCGTAGAGTACACCAAGTAAAAAAAAAAGCAACGGTTCTATTCTGCAGCACCGACGAAGCCAATTGAGCCACCACCCGGCAGTAAACACCTCGTCGGTGCTCCCGAAGGAACACCCTTCGTGCTCGCCTGGAGCGGGCGTCGTGAACTCCGTAGCCGCGGCAAAGATTAGCGCGGACATTTCGAGGCAGGCGCTCGTTGCACCTCGACAGGCGTCTTTTCCCCCCGTGATCACGGGGACGTCGAGGTCACGGGCACGGCTGTGACGAACAGCGGCGTTGTCGTGCCTTTTGCCCCTCGGTTGCTCCGATTCCCGCCCACGCCTGCGCGTATGAACCCCACAATGACAGCCCGGGAAAAAATAACTCCAGAAGAAAAGGAGTTGCGGGAGGCAGATACACCGGGGGGCGTAAAGGGAGTCAGCGGGGGAGGCGGGTTGATGGCGCGGTTGCCGAGCGGAGTGATGTGGAAAAAGAGCGACAGGTCGTCGCCGGCAGTCATCGTGGTTCGACGCAGCCCCGGAGCGCGCCGCTGCGGGGAGGTGCGCCGAGCTCGAAGGAAGGTGCGGCGCTGGTCCTGCCTCAGTCATTGCCCTTGCCCTCGGCCCGCGCTGCCGCCCACGCGCGCGCTCGAGGTCGTCGTGCGGTGACGCGACCGTCACTGCGCGCTATACGCCGCGGTTCTCGACTGGCGGACGTAGCGGTCAGCCAGATAAAAGTAGTAAACTCTTGTTATAACAAACTACTGGGGACAATAAACTAACTCCATTATTTATTTATTTATTTATTTATTTATTTATTTATTTATTTATTTATTTATTTATTTATTTGGTAATGCGGGTTTATTCGCTAGATAGCGGATAGTAGAGAAAAAGCACTGACAAGTGGAAAATGGATCGGTAATCCAACCGACAGAATGTCTCGCACGCTTCACGAGCTTCACATCGATGACGATGCCGCTGTGGTGGCTCACCCTGTTACCTCGTCGTCATGATCATAGTGGACAATCTCCTTGAGTGGACTTACCACTGTTCGGTCAGGATCGCCAATGCTAACCACGAGGCTAATGTTGACTTGTTGTGATCGCATGGCGGCTTCGGGCCACTTGCTCTTATTTCGCACTGAAATTTATTCATTTTAATTACTTATTTTTGTTACTTCGTGGCCCCACGGAAAATGGGCATTACCTGAAGGGTGGGTAAGGCACATATCAAAGAAACAGGGGTGCAGTGAATAAAATAAAGAAAAAAAAATACAAGCCATGAGATTCATGGCATCATAAAAGTTGTAGATTTCATAGATAATATGAAATAGCATGAGATGGCATGAGATAACACAGCGCCAAGGTAAAGATTGTACGCTTTGGCAGAAACTGAAACGAAGCCGTGGCATGCCGTGTTGATTTGAACAGTTCAGGGTCGTTTATTTGCGCATCATAGTCAAGCAGGTGATATCAAAGTTTTGCCCAGGTTATAAAGAAGGAGTTTGTGAATGTGGTGGCTCTAGGGCAAGGATATGATAGTTGCGCTGAATCATTGCTGCAGCAGGAAGTTTGTAGGCGGGGGGTAATGTACTTACTGGGTGAGAGCGAATGATAGTATATGTGGAACAAGCGATACCTCGTTAAAAGTGGGGAATATTTTTTTTTTCTTTCTATGTGTTGCAGTCGGAGCTGTGAAACCCTTAAAATTAAGGGATATTTCTGATGACGCGATTTCGTTATATTGGCGATTTACTATACTTTCTCACCACGAGTCCTGTGGTGAGACTCCGGATCTTTAGCAAGCCTGGTAGTTTTCTAAGTTTTTTTGTTTTGCCACAGTTTTTCCTAGATAAGTTCACATCACTGAAACTATATCGTTGCCGCAAGAGTAGAGAGACAGCGGTGCTTCGGAATGGGGAAAGTAACGGAGCTACCGAGTTATCGAGTTATCGTTGGCGAGGTTGGTCGTACAAGTCAGCGTTTTTCATCAAAATGGATCGCACTGGTATCTTTCAAAAATCAGGCACCCCTCTGTCTAACGACGACGATGGTTGAACGCCAAGCTTTCTCGGGACTGATTCTTTGGTTGTCATCTGAGTTTCGACTGAGTTCTGACCATGTCGAAATGGAGCAATCGGATAGAGGCCGGCTTCACCACGCAAGGGACTCAGGTTCCATTCCGGCCACGGGGAGCGTTTTTAAATCCTTTTGGGCTACTTAACCGCAGAAACTTTGGTGTGTCCGTTTGCCTGTGACTCGGTAAAGCCGCCCGGCCAAAGTAAACCACACACTGCGCAATAGTCCTACATACCCAAAGCCAAATCTAAACGTCTACGTCCGATGTTATTGTTGATACTTGTCAACATTGTTGAACAAGAACAAGACATTACGCTAATATAAGGCAGAAAATCAATACATGAGTGACATTTGCAGGGTTCCTTTATTAAAAAACCCACGGATGCTTGATTTTTGCGATATCAAATGAAATACAACATCAACTGCAGAAAACCGTCGCTTGCTGTTGACCGCGCTACATGGTGGCATTTACAAAATCAAACCGGAACAGCAACGAAAGGTTCCACTAGATAGGTTCCACGTTCCGCTTGGGACGCCCGTGGAGTAGGGCAACGTGGTTCTATAAACGTTGTAGTAGGATGCCTCGATTCAAGCGCGTCTCCGCCATATGCCAGCGCTGGCATCGCGGCACCCTACTCGAAGCAGTGAATACAGTAAATTTAAATTGGCTTAACCAAACCTCTACCAAATTACCTTGGGAGGAACGAGACGGGAGAGGAACAGCATGAGAGGTGAGCGGGAAAGTGAAGGGAGGCGTTTACTTGGCAGGGGCACCAGTCGGCTATCGTCTTTCGGCGACATTTACAACGAAAGGAGCAGATACGCGGCCACTTTTTCACTCATCATCATCACCAGAAAAGTTGGTTTTCCTGCAGGGCGTTTTCGCGTTACAGACGATATCACTAGAACACTAAAGCTTCGTTAATAAAATGAAGTAGCAAACTGCCTAAAAACCAGTTAAAAATCAGCGCTTGTGTTGACCCGCTTTATTTTTTCCTCCTTTCTGTCCTCGTTGTTCTGCGCTGTAAATATTTGAAACTGAAATGAAAGCTCTACCTGTCGAAAGTGCGTGGAAATGCAAAAGTTTGTTATTGTGGACAGCCGTCTAATCGAAAATGACTTGCAGACTAAGGGGCAGTTTGAGCAGCTACATAGTCAGCATTGATGATGATGATGATGGTGATGCTGATGATGCTGATGATGATGATGCCCTCAAAGTTTCTGGCACGTCCCCACAAGAGGGGATTGGCAGGGGCTAAATCTGTTGTTAAAATACGTGAGGACCTCAAAATACTAATTTATTCCCGGAAAGAGGCCGTAAATGGAAACTTCGTCATGAATAAAACCCGAATTACCCGTTCATTAGCACCCTTCAGCAGTTCAAACTGAGAAATGATGCTGCAGCAATCGTCGGCGGCCTCGACGATTGCAGCAGCATGATTATCGAGGACACCTTCGTCATCATCATCATCAGGAAGAGGAAGAAGAAGAAGAAGAAGAAGAGGCCACCTGAGCGCTCCCCTTCAGTCGTACGACCGAGCCGCCGCACTGGTCCTACCTTGCAGAATCCTACCCGCATAAGACCCTCTTCAAGTGCTTTGGCGATAAGACCTACTCATTCAACTGACGCAGGCGCTACCTGAACGCAGGGATCTTCATCTGGATGACACCAGAGGCAACTACAAATCAGCGAAGAGCTCTTCTCACGACATCAAGCGGTCAGTTGATATTGTGCTTAAGCTGAACGATCAGCTGGAACTTACTGCGCTGTACTACTTTGTACATGCAGTCAGCATGGCGGCTGTAGACCAAAAAGAGTGCAACCTACCCGACGATTTGTCCACGCCACCTGACGACGAGTCTCACGCTACACCGGACGAAGATGTCGACTCTGACGACAGTTTCTGGCTCCAGTCATGGGTGGTGGATGTGGTAAAATCGGCGGAAGAAAAGCTTGAAGAAACCAAGAGAAACAGAGCCGCAGAAATCTCCATCGACGCCAACGCCAAGGGGAGTCCGCAGGCACGCAAGACGCAAACGCACGAAGCCGGCGACGTCGTCGCAAGCGCGACGGCCCCGACGAGCAAGCCGAAGGCCACAACCACGACGGACGACGCAAGCAAGTTGCAGACCGCAAGCAAGACAGGAGCCGCCAGCAAGCCGAAGGGCAGAAATACGAAGGGGGCCAAAAGCCGGCCGAACATCGCCAACAAGCCCTCCAGGAAGCGCGGTTCCAAGCGCGCAGCGGGTCAGCGGCCGGCTGTGATCAACGTAGAGGACAGCAAGAATAAAGGTTCTGAGATTGCTACCTCTTTGGAACGGCTGAACTTGGATACCGCAAAGGCACCCGATACTCAACAGCAGTCGGAGGGCGCTGAAACGACGCTGGGCAGGAAGGCACGGAAGAAAGCAGCCAAAGCCAAGAACAAGGCCTCGACCAGCGCTTGTGCGGCCGCACCGAAGCTGCAGGCGCGCAAGTGTGCCAAGTGTGGACAAGGCGACGGAGTGAAACTCAAAAGGTGCGCCCTCTGTGTGGAGAAAAAGAAGGCACCAGCTTACTACTGCTCGCGGGAGTGCCAAGTGGAAGATTGGGAGAATCACCAGGAGGTCCACGTAGATGATTATGATTGATACCTAAATGTTCCCATCATGTGTTTCGTAAATAAATGATTTTGTTTTATTAAAAAGCTTTTTTCTCGGCTGGATCTCAGATTACGGTTACACCAGATTCTTTTGCAAAACTAAAATAGCTGGTTGTTTAGTAGTAGTATAGTATGGAGCATATGTGAGTAGGAACGGGGGTCGGGAGTAATACTGATGAAACAAAATAAGCTGCTACCGTGAAAGTTCTTCATGGGCCTCGTGATTTCGTCTCTTTTCACCGATGGTTCGTTCTTGAAGATGGTAGCAAAGGCTATGCTATTTTACAAAAGGTTCTCGGGTTCTTTTTTTTTTTTTTCGGCGGTGGGGGTCCCACGATTGGTGGGGGTGTGGGAATGGTTTTCAGGATGAATAAAGCGGGTGGTAAAATTACGATAAGAGGCGAAAGTAGGACAAGTACAGAGGAATACCGGCTCAGTTACTGTTCGGGTTCGGACGAATTCATTTGGTTCCGGTTCAGTTCCGGTTCGACTAAATCACAGCCCGAACCGGTTCGCGAACCGATTCAGCAGCTTGAAACGGTTCGCGGACCGGTTCGATGGTCGATTAGTTGAATTATCAGATATAAGACAGAAAAAGACTTAGTAGTTCAAAACGACAATAACCACAAAATACAGACAACAAATGAAAATGCTGCTGTTTCCCAATAACAGTGGTGAAATTTTCTAGCGAGCTTTAAACTGGGCGAGATATTAGGAAAACAGATGAAGCTGTGACAATTTACGAGCTACTTTCTCGTGCAGACCTTATGTTGTCCTAGGGACTACACAAAGCCCCAGCCAAGAGATATGGCGGCAGGATATATTTCTTGCCCTTTCTTTTTTGTTGTTATCAAAATCCCCGTTTTGAAATTGCTCATCACGCTAACCGGCGAACACTACAGCTATGCTTGCGTACTGGCGCGTTTAAATACCAGCGTTTAATACCAGCGGTGTAACATAAGAAAAATTACACCATCTTCCTGCAGGGGAACCCTGAGTAGTAGACGAAGCAGGCATGGGGTCGATTCAAGTGCCCATTAGTTTTCAGTTCGTCGTTTCCGTGAAGTTTAGGTACGTAGCTACCGTTATATTTACCGTTTGGTTTCCATCGTAACTACCACACTTTTCACTTACCGGAACTGCGAAATGGGAAATTGCGTTGACCCCATGGCTGTTTCGCATACTACTCAGGGTTCGCCTACGGGAAGATGGTGTAATTTTATTGGAGGGGGTCGGGAAGTGTTATAGTGGAGAGGCATTAAAGATAGAGAGAGAGGGAGAGAGAGACGTTGTACGTGGTATGAGTTCGTTTTTATTTAAGCATTATCATCATCATGTTCAACGTATGTGACGTCGAGCTGTGGTTGGCGTTCCGCTTTGATTATGACCGCCTTATGGTCTGTGAAATGTAAAGTCAAGGGCCGTTGTAGTGGATGAACCCTACAGTTGCTGAAGATGAGGTCGATGCACGTTCCCCGGATGGTTGTGGGCTGCTTGTAATCACGGCCCGCCGAGACTCGCCGACGCACGCCGCTGCCGAAGACGATGAAACGTCGAAGGCGCGTGAAGCGTGCTCGTCTCTTGCCGGCCCAGGAAAACACCGGCAACACTGTCGCTCCAAGAGCCATAGACGGGTAAGACACCACCGGGGGTGCAGCAAACCGAGCATGCGCAGTGGGGGTGCGGACGGCGCAACAACGACAAGGGAGGGACATAGCCCCGACCATGAGATGCTTCGCATCTAAAATACCCGATCAGCTCGTTGAATGAAGAAAGAAATAAAGGTAGGCTGTGAAGAATGCCAAAAGGCAGGCAAAGAGGAAAATCTGGGGCGTCATTTATTCTTCTTGAAAGATAGAAAGAATGTGGAGCAAAACATGCCCGCCGAGTGGGATCCATACCCACGACCTTCAGAATACCGGTCTGGGGTGATCACCGCTACGCTACCAACGGGGCTGTGCTGCTGTGCTTAAAGTAATTGTTTCCTGCGCTGGGGAATTGTAGCCAGCTCCACGCAGACTAATCGCGGTGAAGGGGACCTTCTTTTTAACCGCCTATTCGCGACTCGAACGTCTACGGCACGTCGGGGGTGGTCGACCAAGGTTGAACCCTCTTACGCTACCTATGGCACCGAGACTGCCAGAACAGAGGCCCTCGCTATGTGTTTAGCGAATCGCATTGGGGAGTGAGGGGCTCGTTGAATTAATACAGAGATAAGAGTAGGCGGTCAACAATGCCAAGGAAGGCAAAGGGAAAAATGTGGTAGGTCATTTATTCTTGAAACGTATATAGTTTTTGAAACGCTTGAAAGATACAAAGGGGAGAAGAGCAAGCCCTTCGTGTCGAACTGTCGAACTGACGAACTCATTGAGTACTGAGTATTGAGCTTCTGAGAATAAAACGTTTTCATTTCTTAGAAGCTGCCAATGCTCTTTAAGGTCATCATCACTGATTCGTTTCCAAACAAGGGCCACATTTCGTGGAGTATTTGTTAGAAAACGCTGATGTTCGCCCGATGAGCAGCTTGAAACATGCACCACTTTCATCGCGTTTAGAGTTGACAAGCTCGTGATACCTTCTGTTAAATGAATTCAGTGCATTACTTAGTACATCTGTAGATTTCAGCCGAAAAAACTCGTATTTCAGAATGGTTTTACAAAAAAAAAAACACGATGTCTCCCCGATTATCAGTTCCAAAAAATAGCACGCGAATTACCCCCCCCCCCCCCCCTCGTCATTTCAAATATAAAACCCGATAACGAACACACTGCCACGAGCGAGCGTCTAGAACTGCTGCTTCCTCCTCTCCCTCTTGTCCCTTCTTTCATTTTGAGCGCCATTACAGGGTGCGCCTTTTCGAAGGCAGGTCGCGGAATACCTTGGTCAGTGTCAGAAGTATAGCGGTGCAAACGACCACTTTCGTTTTTCAGATGTTCAGTTTCGGGTTTCAATTCAAAATCACCGTTCGCCGGGCACCATTCTCCTTTTCGACAGACTAACGTGTCGGCAGAGTTCTGTTTAAATAACTGAGAGCATTTTAACGTGTATCAACTGTACGTGAACGAATATAAATTCAGCTTCAAACTGTTTATTGCTGAAATGGTACAAAACCGTAATGTGACGTCAGTGCAACGTCAAAGACAGTGGACGGCATCGCGGTTGTTCGTGAGGTGTCCGCGAATGTCGCATGCAGTTTCATTTCGTTTCGAGCTCTACACGGGAGCTAAGGCGCTACGCTTACACTGATTAGTTAAACAAAGTGTGACCAGTGTTGATGTACGCCATACAACCTCAAGCACGAGTTCGACAAATCCACTTAGGTGTCCCTTCAATCTGTTATGCAAATAGTGAAACCCAGTTTCACCTGAAAATTGCAAGCGTTGTGTCTATTCCTGTTATACTGGTGACACCCGTACCACTAAACCTTTTTTATAGATATATTTATTATTTTCCCTAGGTACTCCCAGTCGTTTTCCATCCTCAGCTCGTCCCTTAGAACAAATATTAACTCGGGTTTGTTTTGGGAGTGGTATACACGCATGCCCGCTAATGTCGTCGTTTGAAAGCGATAGTTTTCGTGTATATTCCGTGATATCCACGGCCGGCCTGTAGCGTGATGTCAGGTCATTCGTTTACCGCACGCTCGGGGGCGGGTGAGAGGTCAACACCGCGGAAAGGCCCCCTAATCGTCACCTAGCATAACCCGTCCGACGAAAAACAAACTGAGAGTTAAAAAAAAAAAGAAACAAGAATTGGGGAAATATGCCCATCTTGTGCACACGCACTCGGAAAGCGAGCCTGTTTCACGTCGTCGACTCTTGCAAACGACGTCGTGGCGTTCATAAAGCGCCTCTCTCCACGTACGCTGTTTTCCCAACGCGTTCTGCACGTGCTGGTTCCTCCCACGAACGCGATACGTGGCGACTCGAACAGGTTTGTCGCGAAGCGTGTTGTACGAGAGAAAACGGATGTTTGCGCGGTGCTTTGAATCACACTGTACACATGCAGCGTCCGCTGACGGGCTATTACGGCACGCAAAAAAAAAAAGCGAGATATCTTTATTTTTGTGAGTGCGTAGTTTAGGACCATTTGTTTCCTTATCCGCTTTTAAAATACAATAACTGTGAGCGTTAATGCGTTCTCGCATATTCCTAATGAACTTTGGCCTCTGCGTTTTGTAAGAGAAGCTTGGAAGCGCTCTATTTGAGCAGAATGTCAGACACCGTCAATTTTGTTAATCACGCAAGCTCTACCTGTTCAAAGCTTTGCCGACAGGTTTATGAAAAA